>NC_083644.1:16769646-16939646 GCF_963576545.1 Limanda limanda | reverse complement strand
TGTTTCTTTCTCTCTTTTCTCTTGGAGATGTCAGACCAAATATATTTTAATCCCCCCCCCCCCTCTCGATCGCCCCTGTTGCCCTCACACCCCCCCACATCTGACTCTCTCTCTCCCTTCTGCCTTCCCACAATCTTCCCTCCCGTTCTCCTTCTTTCTTTTAGTCCTTCCAAACTCTGACTGTTTCATCCCATCCATACCCCCCCCCACCCAGCTTCTCACCTGACCCTGCAGTTACCTGAGGAGGCCCCAGACTGCACCCCCCCCCCTCCCTCACTCCTTCTTCCATATTTTATTGACATTCCTCTGTTGACTTCTGCTGTTGTGTTTCCACATCCTGCAGCCTGCCTCCCCCCCCACCCTCTGTGGTCTCTCTCCTGACAACACTCTATTTGTGTTGGTTACACACCAATATTTTTTTTATGTTCTTTTCCTCCTTCCAGTGTCCTCTCTCTCTCTCTCTCTCTCTCTCTCTCCTCTCTTACCTGACCAGCGTCTGGTTGTGAAGGTCCCAGACGACGATGTTGCCGTCGCTGCAGCAGGAGAAGCAGACCTTGTTGTCGGGGGAGATGGCCAGAGCGTAGCAGGCGGGGGCGGAGGACGTCAGCTCCGCCTTGATGCGCGGGGTGGGCGTGGCCAAATCCCAGATGGACAGCGTGCTGGCCTCACCGCCCACGATCAGGGTTCGGCCGTCGGGGAGGATTTTACAGGACCGGATGTAGTTGTCCCTGTTCTGATTGGACCAGATGAGACAGCCAATGAGATTATCAAGATTCAAGATTTTTATTGTCAAATGCACAGAGATAACATGAAGCAGTCGCTGGCAATGAAACACTTGAGTCACAGGCTCTCTTTAAGCAATGCTCGAGTAATTACAACCATTGATGATGACAGTTATCAGAATTAAGGAGGAGAGACAACGCAGTCAATAAAACTACATAAGTTTACTGAATTTACAAGTTTGTCTGGCTCATATGTAACACTATGGAAGCGTATTGCATTCACTTGAAAAAATAAAAAAAGCTCTGGGTAAAAGCTTCCGAGATAAAAATCCAGTTTTTCAAACTTTTTTTCCCCCTGTTTTCCAAGATAAAAATCCTGTTTTTCGCTCAAATTTTTATCCATGCTTTTATTTTGAAAGTGACGTATTTTTACCCAAGGCTTTTTTTTGTTTTAAGTGAATGCAATACGCTTCCGTAGTAAATCAGTGTGTCCATCTTTATGTCTAACACTCAAGTACGCCTCTGTGTTCCCTCCCTCCCTGGTGTCTCACCAGACAGTCCAGCTGGGCCATGGGGCTCTTGCTGCCCGGCTGGCTGATGTCCCACACCTTGACGCAGCCCTTCCCTCCGGTGTAGACGTGGCGTGTGGAGGTGCTGATGGTGACGGCGCACACCACCTCCCCGTGGTTCAGGGTGTGGATCTGGCGTGCGTGGCGAGGGATTCCCGGGCCCAGCAAGGCGTCGGGGGGGAAGGGCACCGGCTGCATCTGGCCGTCGGCGCTCACATGGAACGAGTAGGCGCTGGAGTGAAGGGGGGGGAAAGGGAACCAAAAAACTAAAGTCAATACTTCAGATCTATAGAGCTAAAAATAACCTGAATTTGGACGGGTAGGTACTGGGAAGGAGATTGATGTGCGGGAGAAATGAGCTAAAGACAGATAGGACAAGGTATCAATCAATACATGTGTGAGTGCAACTAGAAGACCTACACATAAGTCAAGGACCACACAACTCAGATGTGTGACAAAGTTGTGAAGTGTGACACCACCACAATGGCCTCAACATTCCAGTAACATTTGCCTCAATTCTGGCAATAACTTGTCCCACAGTGGCCGTGGGCAGGAAAACAAAATGGCAGCTTGTATAACAGAGCAGCGTCAGCGTGAGATGCTAATGGCCGATCGATACTGAAGCAGTTGGAAGGCGAGGCTGGTTTATGATTTCAAATTAGCACAGCATAAGTGATTTGCTGCTCCACAAACAACGACGACAACAACAATAACCTTCAGTCGGCAAAGGTCGCAGAACGAGGTCTGGACAATATCTCCAGTATCTCATGTGGATTCCCAACCATGTGGGATTGATTATTATGCTCAATTATCGCGCATTTCAAATCCTAAAGGTATAGTTCACCGAAAAATGAAAATTCACTCATTATCCACTCACCGCTGGAAAACCACACACACTCTCGCCCAAGGGCACATTCGGGATCGCTACGTCTGCTAGCATCACTACTTCCAGCTATTGACAATTAGGCTTAAAACATTTTTTTCTGTTGTTTTATTATGTTTGACGAGGTTTAGGGGTGTATAGAGACTCCGAAAGTCTTTTTTTTTAATGAACTATCCCTTTAATCGCTATTAACAGAAAAATAAAACTGATCACCTGTCACTGAACTGTTTAATTTACATTTAGCCTGATAGTGAATCTCAATTGCACCATGGATTACGATTTGTGGATCGCGCATCAGAGGTCGCAATGGTGGATCCAGTATGGCGGTTCCTATATCGTGCGGGCTGATTGTAGAGGGGATGGAGGATCCTTTGTCGCGTTGGCATCGGATGGTGGTGGACCATCCGGCGGCTGATGATGGATCCTAACTGGTGCCAGTGGACTATGACTGTGGACTATAGTGGATCCCATCTTGATGCTGGATCATGATCCTGCTGGTTGCTGACCAGAGACTATGATTGCAGCAGGACTGCTTGACATGTAGTATTGAAGTTATCCTTCAACTGATTACCCTCATCGATGCTGCTAAAAACTTTAATCCCGATGATGTTTTCCTACACTTGACATTTATTGCACTTCTGTCCGTCCTGGGAGAGGGATCCCTCACATGTGTCTCTCTGAGGTTTCTACGTATTTTTACCTGTTAAAAGGGTTTTTAGTAGTTTTTCCTTACTCTTGCTGATGGTTAAGGACAGAGGATGTCACACCATGTTAAAGCCCTATGAGACGATTTGTGATTTGTGAATATGGGCTATACAAATAAAATTTGATTGATTGATTGATTGAATTCATGTTGTATACATTCTACAATAAAACTTTGTGCGTGTATGTGTGTGTGAGATTAAAACTCACGGCTTTCCTCCAGAGGAGCCAGGCAGAGAAGAGGACAGCCCTGGTGCTCTAAGGTGAGATCGCGACTCATACGCCACCTGGTGGGAACAAAAGAGTTACACAATTAGGTGCCTGACAATAATCTCTATAAACAGATGCTGGATGTGAATATGAAGAATCTGTAGGCGAGAGACAAGATTTCTGTTTCTTGTTTGACCAATTATATTTGAGTTGGTACAAAGTGGGTGTGAAGAGAAACAGAGGTTGAACATATTGACTGAAATGCATCGGGTTGAGGTCTTTTAATGTGTCTACATTCTGCTCAGCCAAAACCAGTTGAGTCCGGTCCTGCTGGAGGTTTCTTAAGGTTATTGAGGGACTTTTTTCTTTCCACAGTCGTGAAAGTGTTTGCTCTTTGTGGGAACTGTTGGGTTTCTCCATACATTGTAGGTCTCGACCTTACTATGTAAAGTGCCTTGAGATTATCTACGTTATGATTTGGTGCTATACAAATAAAATTGAATTGAAAATGAAGCTAGCTGTTAATAGAGATCAGCCAAACTGACGTCTGGACCCGCACCTACAAAATGTATCGCTTTTTATGTTTTATGTCGAGAAACGTTCGACAAATGTGATAAAAGAGACTAGTTGGACTGTAAATGGTGAACGGAAGATGTAGATATAGCCCAGAAGCCTCAAAATATTGGTCCTTCCTCTTAGGGGCTAATTCATTGTCAGACAATAATCCGTAGACTCCCAGATTGGCTTGATGAAGAACTAACAAAAAGGAAGTTGCATGGAATTAATTCTACAACAAAGTAGATTGAAAACACTGGAGTGAGAATATACCAAAGATCTGTGGTCTGAAAACTGTGAGGAAGTGTCTGACTGTCATTTTGTGATCCAGATTTGCCATTTACCTGCAGATCTTCTCTCTCTGACTGTCACTCCTCATCAAAGTGAATCAGAGGATGTAAACACGATAAGTTTGGATGTAAAATGAAGGCACAACTCTACCTGATAACACGGAACACATTCATCTAGCTCTGAGGCCAAGCTTTGACAGTCAGAAGGTGAGACCTGATACCCAACCATAAATCAAACCTTGACAGGGAAGAGTAGTTTGGCCTTTACTCACCATGGGGCTCCGGGAGTAGGCACTGGCTGCCGCGCTGATTTGTGGGGACAGAGTTAGAGCGCCGCCGAAACCTCCTGGGCTGGCCAGCTCCCCGTTCAGTCCTGCGTGGGACACCACGCCAAAATGAGCTGGGTATGAACCGGGGGGCACAGACATGGGACTGCGGAGAGCTAGGGAGGGAGGGAAAGAGGAAGGAGGGATTGAGGGATGGAAGGAGAGGGAGCAGTACACGAGCACAGTCACAGGGGAGCTGAGAAGAATGGATAACCTTTTCTGTCAGTGAACTTTATTTGATTATTCGAACCAGGGGACTGTCCAGTACAACAATGGTTTTTACAGCTGGTTACAGAGGAGCAGAGAGCGGTGAGGAGCCTTGGTCAGGGGAATCTCACTTTTTGTAAGAAAGATTATGCAGATAATTCAAGACAGTTAACACGAATCTGAGATTGGATGTGTTATGGGTCAGGGACGACCCATTAAATGTACGTGTGGATCTGGATCAGGGGGCGGATCGGGGATTCTTTCAATTTAGGTGTTAAAATGTCCTCTTGCCGGTGTTAGCAGTCTCACCGAGGGGGTCTGCACTGGTGGCTGCTTTGCTGACCAGACGAAGGCAGGAGGTGCTGGGACCAGGAGCTCCAGGGGTTCCTGGGGTAAGGGCCTCGCGGTGGGAAGGGGACGGGGTGCCAGACTTAGACAATGGAGACTGGGACTTATCCATCTGTAGAGAAGTCAAACAAAAGATTTGGCAAAACATATCACATGGTTCGCTCAAGCTTTCTCTCAGTATCCCAGTTTAAACATATCAGTGATGGCATCATGTGTAACAGGAATGGGACATAGACTACCTAAAAGTATAAAGTTAAAAAAAACTATTTTACCAAGAAAGGGTCTTACTTAACACGTTAAAAATAAACAGATGTCAGAATGAAGGAAAGGCAAACCATTATTCCAGGTCAGCAGGGAGCAGTAAATCCCTACACTGCTCTCTCTCTCTCTGTCTTACCTGTGAAAGGTCCTTGGCCTTGCCTGGGGTGGGGCTGCGGGTGTTCGGGGGGGAGGGGGCCTCTCCTGTGCTCGAGCAGCCCGGCAGCTCTTTCCTTAAGGTAGGGGCCCGGTCTAAACCGTTCCCGTGGGGGGAGTGAGGAGGGGTGCCTGGAGGAGAGTTCGGCTCCTGGATGACAAAGACAAATGGAAAAAGATGATTTAGAGTCCCGGCCTGTTTCCCGCCTGTGAAGGTCACACAGTGCTGGGACGACTCTGTGGCTTCATTTGAGTCTCGGCCCTCAAGGAGCTGAATTCAGGTTCAGTCCACTTTGCAGCATTTCATCACTGAGATGTCTTCTCTTAAAGGAAGCAATTCTCGTATAAAAGATGCAGTTATTTTATTGTAGTGACATTTTTATAATGAACAGTTTAACCATGGAGATTTTGCACAGCATTTCCTAAACACTGGTACTGCACCAACCATTCAAATACACACAACCACACATTCCTTATAAATTATTTTATAATGTATAAAATATTAAATCATTTTCATTGTGTCCAGAGTAGTAATATCCTTCCTGGAAAAGTGACACAAGCAATGTTTTGGTGATTGACAAACCTTCACAATTTTATTCTCCTTAACCTGGATTGAATTTGAACTAGTATGACACTCGAAGTGTTTATATCTCTGCCAAGGCACAACAGTCCCCTTATGAAACCACATTTAAATTCACTAGATTCTGATTTCTATTCGGATCTGCAACAAATTACACACACTCACAAATATCGGTGATTGTTTTAACCTCGATGTATCCCTTGATCTGCACAAAAGTTGTTTTGGTTCTTCCCTGACTCGTACCTCATTCCGCAACTAAGTTTTGTGGTAATCCGTGCAGTAGTTTTTGTGTGGACAGAGGTGAAACCTCCTTGGTGGTGGTAAATACCTAAAGCACCATTATAGCTCTATATATCTCTCAATGCAGGACTCTTTTCTGTCCTTTGCTTCCTGTATTTTGTCTCATATCTTCTATTTAAGTTAAAACGCTGTTACACAGAAACATCTCTCCCTGTGTGCCAGCATGTGCAACAGCTTTAATGGACCATAGACACAGTTAACTCAGTAATAACAGCTGGCTATAAATAAAGTTCATTTTATTTATAGGAAAATGGTTCAGATTCTTACTTAATAGTTACAAAATAGTGTCCACTGAGACAGTGTGTCTTGTGATTTGTAAGAGGACTCAGGGCCTCAGAGCTCAGGGAATATTACATGAAACAGTGGAGTGTCACTGTTAATGGTGGAGTCGTGTGTGGACCTGGAGATAATGTTGCTTTTATCACTGGAGCCACAGCCTCCACTGTGGAGCCAGCGCTGCCTCTCCCACAGCAGAGCAGAGCGCTGGAGTAAGCACTTCTCACTGGGTCACACTGCTCAGCATGGACACACACACACACACACACACAAACACACAAAGATCATGTAGGCACACACTTAGACGGAAAAGGTGATTTATACATACACACGCATGTATGTTCAAACAAAAACATGTGCACACACACACAGACACATACACGCACACACACTCGCAGATAATTCACCAGAGACCATCCCTCTCTTTTTCTGCTATTACCCACATTTGTCACAATTTTTTCCCTCTGCTTTTGTACGAGTTTCCAAATCACACAAGAGACCAGTTTCGCTGTTGTGTGTAATATCAAAATACAGAGGGCTTAGATAAAACACACTATATTTTTGTACACGGCGTGAAGTATTTAAAGAACTAAAATATTCCAGGGGCATAAACGGCTTTGCATATATTAAACTAAACAGACTTCAGTTATCTAAGAGAAGAGAGGAGGGAAGAACGAGGTGGAGAGATGGAAAGGAAAGTGCAGAGGCTTCAAGAGGTTGGAAAGAGAACTCAAATATACACAGACGAGGTCGATGAGAAAAGCAATGTGTGGACCAAGGATTATTGAATGTGTGTTTGGACGATAAGGTTGTGCCATATCATTGTCAGTCCCTGATGGTTGACAGTAATAATCACAAGTTTGAACCCAGTATAGTTATCAAAAATGGTCAATGTAAAGGAACTGCAATTCACTTCTAATATAAGAATACATTTAACGCCAGGGCTGCGTTCAGCCCGGACAAAGTGTAACAAAATCTTAATTTAAACATAAACTGTGGTGCATTGAACACTCTGCCCCAGGTTTTGAGATTGAACATGCCCCAGTTCTGTTTCTGAACGCAACCCGCTAAAACCCTTCCACAGCAACATTCAGGTCAGGTGATGCGACATGGCTATGACTCTATACTGCCATGTCTGAGACGGAACTTCAGTAAACTTTGGATCAAAGTCAACTTTGACAAACACTGAATTAAGTCATGGTTTTATCTCTTTCAGGACATTAAAAGAAGAGCTGGAGAAGTTCCCTTGGCTTGGAGGCACCACTCAGAAAAGGTTTGCGCTCTCTAACACATACAAAAACCAGGATGCCACTCTGTTGTCTACCATGAATATCATGCCACTTAAATGGTGGAGATCTAAAGAGGATGATCCAGCAAAACACAAAACAAGGGAGGTGACGGTCAAGTACTTCAGTCTGAATGAGACTAGAAAAATACCTTTCTGCAAAGTGTCATTCATGAGTATTTTTAACTACCAACTATTGCTTAATTTGATAATATTGAGGATAACCATTTTTTCAATTCGATTTTTTTGCCTTCTATTTGTCCACATAGCTTTCAGTCTGTTAGGAACACACCACCTTGATAATGGTGAATCCTCCCCCCCCTTGTGTAATCGACCATGGTGATGGTGTGTGACTGTAGACACTGTGACACGTCAGTTGAGTCGTCATCACCCAGCTCGGGTTTAGACAGACACTCGACGAGACATAGCACATTACATAGCAGCTCTTCCTATTTACAAGGAAACTGCTGCAGAGAGCTGAACCAGCTCCTTACCTGCTGACTCATTTCACATCTCACGCACATACACACACACACACACTACACACAGCAAACACGCACAAACACACCAAGGTTACGATAGGTGAATGATATTAAAACGAGCAAGCTAAACAAAAACTCAACTAAAGTGCTGTGTGTGTGTGTGTGTGTGTGTGTGTGTGATTGTGTGTGTGTGTGAATGTGGATGAGTAGAGCTGAGATTGTTTTATTGCATTTGTCTTAAAAAAAAAAGGCAAATTCCAGCAAACTATGGAGCTCCAAACTCTCAACTGCTGTGAAACCTGCGGCTTTTCTTGGCCTTTGAATTAAAGATATGAAAAAGTGGAGGTTTTTTTTCCAGCACAATAATTACTTTCTGACATTTCATTGACCAAGGAATCAATCTACTGATCTGAAAAATGAAGATGATATGAATGATGCCAATTATTGTTTCAGCCCCTCTAGTGTGTCACATTTTGAATAAATTAAATAAAATAAGAATTACTGCCTGTTAAATAAAATAAATGAATTAATCAAGTATGAGATTATCAAATTAAAGTTATACTGTTAGTTATACTTCTCAGGGCCAACATATCCCAGGATTCATTGCGCTTCAGTGACAAACGGCTTTTCAAAGAGATAATGGCAACGGTACACAGCGACTTGTAAGGTTTCAACTCAACCAAATAGCGCAATAGCTGTGAAAGAAACTCGGCGAAATTAAAAGTTTCTAGTTGTGTCCAACTGCAGCTCTGTTGCTAGGTGACAGCGTTAAGGGCAGGACAACCTGGCGACGCAAATTATTGAAATCCTCATTCGGTTTGGTGTTCGCAATCTACACAGCCCAGAGGAATTTGGACACAGTTCATGTTTATTCCTCAGGCTTCCGCCCCCCCCTTATGTTCTGGTTACTTTTTCAGCTACAGCGCCATGTGATTATTGACACGTTTTCGGAGGTACATGGCTTCTACACACACACACACACACATACAATTCACCAAAGGGCAAATTTTCCGACATTACTGACAATTGTCATCTTTTTTCTGCTTATACACCAGACAGGTTCTTCTTTTGTGTGCAACATTAAAATAAAAAGAGGAAAAGGAAAAGGACAGAAAAAGGGCAAATCCCTTCGAAAAAAATTACCAAGGAAACTGAAATGAAATATATTTGTGACGAAACTAAATTCAATTATAAACTTCAGACACTTGCACACACAAAGGGAACTTGAACTATGGACAGTCTGGGTTATGCAGAGGACAGAGGGTGGTTCCAAGCTGTGCCAAGTACATTTATAGTTATTCCCGCGAGCAGCACTGGCCCTTCCAACGTTGGATTTATGCTTTATTCATTTGTGTGCTGCAGCACAGAAGCCAGAGAACGTCTGTCGGATAAAGGCGGCTTGTAAAGAATTCAAAGTCAGTTTTTGTAACAACTCTTGCATAAGGGTGATGTAGGGGGAGTGTGAACTCTGTCACTGAGTTACATATTTTCCAAGAGGTGGTTATGAGTAAACACTGGTAGTGAAGGTGAAATATTAGGACTTTAATTTATGAAAACCAACCGATAAACAAACTCTGGGTTTTTTTTCAGATTCTGATAGACAGATTTGAAATGAAAAGTGTAATTTTCTGGCTTTGATTTTGAAATGCAGTTGAGCATCACCTTGTGCAGGAGCTGCACAGTAATTTTAAAACAGCTTTGTTTGTCAAATAATGTGTACAACATAAATTTAATTTTAGAAAAATGTTGATTTGGATCCTCATGACTCTTAATAATACTAATAAAACATCTGAGATAAAGGTGTTCACCTAACATGTTAGCAAGATGCTTACTTAAACCTGCACCAGATATGGAGCAACGTTTCTTGCCACTTGGTGAATACAATTCCAAGTGACTCTTGCTTTGGCTCTGATTTGTGGTCCACTAGGTCCTGAGGTTCTATAGACGCTTAATGCTGCAGAGTATTCACTAGCTTGTTGCTGAAGCTACTATAATGCTCAGTAGAGCTGACGGGAAGAGCTAATTTCTCTGTGGTTTCATCATGAGCAGTGACTCCTTTCACATCCATATATTAGTGTGATCCATTGTTAATATAAAAGAAATAGATTATAACCACCTTTAATTACAAGGATGTCAAAGATCATTTCAATAAGACAGAGGAGACTCACCTCATTGGAGACGTCCACCACAAGATTGTCTTCACTTTTGTCCCCATCACTGTCCTGAGAAGCACAGCAGACAGAAGAAGGTTAAAAAAAAGAGGATTTCTCAATATTTATTGAAATAAGATGCATTTTTCTCTTTGTTCCCTCACATAGACACACAGCATAACGAACGTACATGCAGAGAAGTTTAATAATGAAGATGGAAACACACAGACGCACACGTCCACACAACTGGTCAATGATGATATCTGTGGCTAGTCTTTGCTTCCTTCTACTGTCTGTACCTGATGCACATTTAACAAAGATTCGGTAAGCCACAGATAATCTTACCAAACATCTCCCTCATGAGAGAACTACTTCGATCGGCCTCTTTCTATCTCATTGTCACTCACTCACACACACACACACTCACGCACACAGACACACACACTCACACACACACACTCACACACACACTGTTGCTCTTTCTCCATCTATGGCACATTTTCCCTCTTCGTCTAGCCATGTCTCTATCTCTCGCTTTTTCTCTCCCTTTTTTTCTGGGGAGAGAACGATGGCACTTAGTCACCATGGCAACAGCGCTTTGATGTGATCATGGCCTGATATTCCTATTGACATCAGTGTGGCGTGACATCAGTACCCTAATTACACGGAGCCATAACAGGGCTAGGTCTACTGCCTATTCCTAGAAACAGAAAACACAGAAAAAGACAGTGGGAGAGGGATGGAGAGAGGAGGGAGACGACATTTGGAGATGAAAAATGGAATAAAAACGAGAATAAAACAGGGAGAAGACCAAGAGTGAGAGGGACAAGCAGGGAAACTGAGAGACGATGATAAAGAGACAGACAGCGGTATAGAGGAGCTGAAGGCAAACAGAGAGGAATGGAAGCCATAATGTGGCTCGACAGGAAGAGAGGAAAAACATTCGGACTGTGGAAACTATCGGTGCTTGTTCTCGCTAGGGTTGGGTACCGAGAACCGGTTCCAATATGGAACCGGTTCCAATACAACCGGTACCTACCCGGACCGAAACGCAACGGAGATTTCGGTGCCTCATCTCGGTGCCTGAGCCAATGGAAGACTGAGGTCTCCGCTCGTCCCGCCTCCTCACACTTCCGCTCCTTCCTTCACGGGAAGCGACGGCTCCCGCCGGGCCCCGCGGCTGCCGGTGGACAGACTCTTGTCCCCGCGCTGCCCGCACCCCGCGTGCGTCAGGGCTCCCGTGCAGGTGTGTGGGGGGGGAGGATCTCCTCGTGAGACCTCTCCCCCGCGCATTTCCTCCGTGGCGGTGCGCCGCGACCGGGCTCCGGGACCGGGCTCCGGGACCGGGAACGGGCTCCGGGACCGGGCTCCGGGACCGGGAGGAACGAAGACCACGCCGAGAAATGTTTCATAAAAGCGACCGCATTTTGGGGGGACGAAGGCGGGGGGCCGAAGCCTGCCTGCGACAGCCCCAGCCGCGGAGACACGGGGGTCTCTAAGTGATGGAAAAGCGACCCTCAGTCTTCATTTGGCTCAGGCACGGAAGGCAGAGTCACGAGTCAGAGTGTGTGTGTTTTGTATTTATTTTTATTTATTTAAGTATAGTGTAAACTTTTGTTAACAGTTCGTATGTTATTCATAGTTTTGAGTTAAAAAGGGTTTTGTATTTATTTATATTTATAATCTACTTTAAACAGTTAATATATTTGGCAATAAAAAAAGCCTTTCTTAGTCAAGCATCGTTTTGTGCACTTTTTTGAAAAAAGTATCGGTTCAGGCACCGTTTAGGCACCGGTATCGTTTTAAAAGTATCGGTTAGGAACCGGTATCGGATAAAAACCAAACGATACCCATCCCTAGTTCTCGCTGTGAACTAATGTGAAGATTTGGACTGTTGCTGATGCCAAACTAATTTAGCTGGAGGCCGTCTTGCACAGACAGACTCCCAGTGTCAATCAATCCTGCAGACTGGAGACACACAGCCATCTAATTCATTACAGCTATCTGCCCTGGCCGTCTCTCTCCTGGCATTACATCCCCTCTGGCTCCCTGCTCTTCCCCTTTAGACTCATCCAAACCAAACATGAGTCTTGATTGGCTGCAGGGCCCCGAACCCCATGTGACCCATAATGTCATAGACACACATGCACCCACATACATGCTTTGTAACATCTTCAGTGTGACTTTCTGTGAACTGATTTGTAAACATTATGGAAACATACACACCAATAATACACTAACAGCATTAATTTGAATTAAGTGAAGCAGGTTTAAAAGGTTTCAAACTGTTTGTACATTTGCTTATTTTCTTGCTGTATTCTACTCGTGCTGCTGCATCTGCTCTGGCAGCTACACATGCATCCTTTAAGGTTACATCCATGTTACCACGTCTTCATTTGAAAACAACTACCGACATCAGAGTTCACACCAGCGTTTTTGTAGCAGCTCTGTAGCAGTTTGAATCCTCGTTCACACTAAAACGCCTGTAAACGCATATCACATGACCACTCACGTACACTGGACGTGCGCATGCCAGTGTGAACAGGAAGGCAAGCTCGACCCACTGGACACAGGCACTGTCCCAGATTGCTAGAATAATTGTTGCATTTTCAAACAAAAATGTGTTATTATGGATGTAGCCTTCATTTATCTTAATCATATGAGGAAACTTACATAGGAGTGTGGTGGGAGAGGCTCTTTGTCATCACAGCGCCTCCGCTTGGCCTCAGCTCCTCCCTGTGAGGAGGAGTAGCCTCCTGACGGGCCCTGCCGCTCCTCAGTGGGCTGACTGTCTGTTGATGACACTGACTTACTCTGGAGAGAGAGACAGGGACACAAAAGGAAGTATGAACACGCCGTGCTTCAGTTATCACCGCAAAGACAGGCAGGGAAAATTTGACATGTGCATTTGACACAAAAACACTAAACATGTTATTTTTATCATTTCAACAGGTCATGTGTGAAGAAACACAAGTACACATTCACTCATAAGCCCAGGGAAAGACCAGGACGAGTAAACAGGCAGAATAACACACATTAACAAAGATCCCCATAAAAACACACACGATAATACACACACAGCAGCTTACTGCAGGTACAGCAGACGTAAGCACAGGTTAAGACGCAGCCACAGAAGCACACAGGACACAATATAAAGCTAATTAGTGCTCTCCCCTCCACACACCAGCCCTCATGTAAAATATGACTCTCATTATAAGGCAATAAAGCTGTGCAGGCAAATTTACACTCCAGCCCGGCCCGGTCCTCGAGATTCAGAGAAGCCGATCAAGCATTGTGTTGTCTTTTGCGTCGGGGCAGGGGCCAGAGGTTCGGCAAGGGCCACTTGTCATTCTCTGTCCCCATGTGGCCAGGACAAGAACAGTGAGGGCTTAACACACCAATGACTCACACAGGAAGGAGCCCACGGGGCCGACAGGAAGGAGCGCTGACAGAGGAGAGGAGAAACTGCACAATGGACCTCAGTGCAGCCCAACAAACTTCCCTCTCTTCTTTCTTCTCCTTTCTCGCTTCTCCTGACTTCCTCTTGCTGTCCCTTTTCTTTTTACCCCCCTCCATTTAAAATTCCAACATGTTTTACCCGTGCGGGGCTCTCCCACAAATGCCAATTGATATGCATCTCTCCCCCAGCCCTTTTCTTTTACCCTCCCTTCCCAAACACCGTAATGCTTGGCTAAGTTCTGCACCAACCCCAGCTCATGTGAAAACTATTTTCCTGGTGCTTAACAATCAGCATTGTGTTTGGCAATTAAATTATGCTAAGGGTTTCAGTGTGAACAGAGAGAGAGAGAGAGAGAGGGATGGAGGGAGAGTATAGTGAGTGGCGCTCTTAATTTTCATTTCGCAATAAAAGCTACAACAAAGACTTGCTGGTATTATTAAACCTATACCTCCTTATTTTTCTAGTTTTGTTCTTCTTTAGTTTCTCTCTTCTTTCTTTTTCCAATTTCCCTCTCTAACCCCCCTTCCTCTGTTCCTTCCTTCCTTCCTTCCTTCCTTCCTCTCTCTCTCTCTCTCTCTCTCTCTCTCTCTCTCTCTCTCTCTCTCTCTGTGTAATCAACAGATACACTGATGATCGGCATCCGTTCACTGTGGCCAGTTCAGTACGACACTGCTCACCGAGTAATCTGCAGTCAGAGAGAATAGGATGAGCCGTAGATGTCCGCTGAATTTCAATCACCCCATTTGCACTGCATTAATTCTCATGGCGATTATCAGGGACTTTTAACTCCAGTGACATGAAATATGAGCGAAACCTGTGAGGCAAGATGAACACCTCCTCATTCTATGTTCCACTGCATTTACTCAGTCGATTAGTCTCACGATGGAGCTGATTTTGTCCCTCAGCCCTGGTTACCTCCATACACCAGCTTCTCACATCCCACCTTCACACCTAATTAGAGAACTGAACTTTCTGTATTAATGCACAGCGACTAACTGTACATTGTTCCAACTTTGGAGTTTTGATGTGACTTGAAGTTGGAATGTGGAAAAAAACTGGACGCTGTGAACACAATGTGTTGTATCTCTGTATTTATAGAGTTTAAACTACACTTCGTCACCGCTTTCTAATATTTGCATGATGTCAAAGAGCAAAGAAGAAGGATCAGGTGGGACGGGCATATGAATAATTTAAAATATATGCAAATATGTGAATTGAATTGGCCAAAAGTCAGGTGTTAAGTGCTTTGGAGAGATGGACATGTGACAAGTTCACATTAAAAACTACTATTTAGTGCAGATTGTAAAATTAGGTTTAAGTCTCCCTCTGATGAAAATCAAGTTGTCTCCCGGCTACCTTTTAAGATGAATTATATTTTTATTTATTTTAAGAGAAATAAGCAGTCAGGATTGTGGCTGAGTATTTCCCCTTTAAACTCCAGTAAACAAATGCCAGTCTGACATTGAGGATCTATGATGTCACAAACCTAAGAAACTAATCCTGTCAACTTGTGGGTGGAGCTAAGCTGCTTAAAAAGGCTCCTCAGCTGCAGGTGGCGCCGTAAGCGTGGGAAGACAGGGGAGCAGGGGCGAGCCATGTGGAATATTCATATATCCCAGTTACGAAATGAGTACAGAAGGTGTGAAGGTACATTTAAGCAATTTTAAGGCCATAAGGGAACAGACCTTTTGTTTGAGTGAGTGAGATAAACTACTGGGATGGCTCTTTAAATCGGTTGATAAGTGGTAATGTCATCAACTTGGCAACTCACATACCAAACTTTTTGCCAACTTTCCAAGTTGTCGTTCCAACTTGAGGTGACGTGCATATGAACTTTCTCATGTCAAGAATTTATTTTTTAGATAATTATGACAATCTCTTCTGCAGAAAGAAAATAAGGTTTTTTCTCTCTCAACTAAGAGAGACATGTTTTCCCTTCATCGTCTTTCTCTGTTAGCTCTGCTCTGAGTTTTTACTAGAAATGACGTGGAAATACAAAAGTGCGTCAATAGATTGGGAAAACATGTTCTTCTAGAGGTCTGATCTTTTCATTGTTTGAAGCGGGATGAAAAACACTGTGGTTTTTGTTGTTCAGTGGTTTCACTACACTGCTTGAATGAAATTATGCAAATGTATAATGATACTGCAGATCAGGTTCTGTTGGGAATCTTTAAATTGAAAAGTAGTGGCATTCGCTGTTCAGTAATACCTTGTGACTTCAAACTTCTGCTGTTGTATCTATTTTATTAGTTTTTTCCTTCTACAGACACTAACTGGTGTTTTTGGGGCATCATTAGAAATTAATTGGGTTTTAATCCTCTCATTTGTTCTGTAAATCTTGCAGATTACAAGAACCTTTGTGGCGCTGATAAACAAACGCTGGTTCATCCATTAACTCTGTTGGTACTTGCCACCAGATAACGGGAAAACGCAGTGAGATCAGATGTTAGTGTGATGTAGAAAACCTTGAGAAGCTCAAGGTTGATGGCACTGAGCAGCCATTGTGCTGGTGTCAGAGCTGTGCTGCTCCTGGATGAACTCCAGCAATGCCCGCCCCTTTTTTAGAGGCCATTTTACAGTGCGTCTCAATTTCCTTCAGTTTATCACTGTCTCACACACACACACACACACACACATACACACAGAAATCGGAGTGTGGAGTACACATACACAGCTACTCACCCTGCTGGGTGCTCCCTCTGGGATGGGACAGAGAAAGGGAAGAGAGCAGACAAGAGACAAAAGAAAGGAGAAAAGGGGAAAGAAAGAAAGTTTGACGTCAGTCCAGATAAAAACAACAACATTCCCCTTGTCGGGCCAAGGTTAGACCGAACTGCGACTGCTCTTCTCTAATAGAGATACAGACCCACTATTGTGCTTTTCACTCTCCTCTCCCCTGTTCCCCCAACCAGACAAAGCTCGCTGTCTTCCCCTGCTGCCTCTCTCAGCGCTCACTATCTTTCCTCTCATTCTTCATCTCGTATGGAGGAACAGAAAGACACACACAGCTGCAGACGTGCAACGCTCTCACACAGATGCTTAACACGCCAATATGAACACATTGATCTCTTTATCTCTCCCCCTTTCTACTCTCATTCATTCCTCCTCTCTTTTTTTTTACCATTTTCCTTTTTCCTCTTTCTAGCTTTCGGTTTATTCGTGAGAAAGTCTCTCTTGGCTCAATGCCTGAAACAGAGCTCAAAGATAAGATATTCTATCAGGGTGAATGAAAGTTCATTTGTAGAAAGAGTCTCTCCTGCATTTAGACAAGCGCCATGAATACGTCTGTCCATATTATGACAGCGATCTAAGGCAGGAAGTTCAAAATGAGTCCAAAAGGTGAGCTGCTGTACAAATGACAAAGAACTGCTGGCCACAAGTAATTTATAGTTTTACTCTGAATCCAACCATAAAATGATCTATTGTTATTTTTTTTAATGCAGCTTTGTGCAGATTGTACAAAAATAAATTCAACTGGAATAAACATACTTGTATGTGCAGTAAAACAAACATCGTAAGAAGAAAGAAAGATCATTTTTCAAAGTGTGATATCTTCTGCTTTCATTAGCCTTTTTCAGAAATAAACTCTGTCGCGTGTTAGCATAGGAGAGAACCCTCCGCTGACTCTCATGCTGTTTTCTCACATGGCCTAGGATGAGGCTGGCAGGAGAAACTCTGGAGAGTCTCCATGTTCTCACATCCACCCCCTCCGGATAATTTCAGGAGAGTTCAGTGCATGTCTGAAAGCAGCTTTTATGAGTTTGTTACTGTGCGTCTTGTATTGAACTTGCAAAACATCTTCTCAAAAGGTTCAATGATGTAATTGATTTTCAATAACAAAGCATTTTGTGTAGACTGACCTGAAACAAATTACACAGATTTTTCACTGCAGAACCACTTTGATTTACTTTAGTGCTGCAGAGTCTTGTAAGGAAAAAAAACTCTAAGGTTTAAAAGGAGAACATTTTAGCTTTCTGGGTCTAATTCTGCGGTAAATACTCAACAGTTTCTCCAATAACAATCAGAATATTAATTTGATGAACCTTGGGTTGCCCTCAAACCACAGCTCGTGGTTTAAATGTGTTCTAGATAATGACAATCAGGCACGAGTCACAGTTATTAGTTTTTAGTAAATTAATATATTTTCATTTATTTGATTTTAATAAGCAGTTATGAAAGAGGTTTTTTTTATCCTTTTGCTCGTCCTGAATGTGTCTCCTGAAGGCGACCGTGCCAGAACATTAAATCATGATTTGAGTGATAAAATTAGGAATTAAAAGTCCACAGTCCTTTACCTCGAAGATGTTCAGCGTCGAGGTGGTTGCGCTCGTCTTTGGATGCGAGGTGGGCTGAGACCCCCAGGGCCCCGGTCAGCGCCAGGAGCCCCGATCCTCCCGCGCCCAAGGACAGGCCTGACGGGTGGGGGGTCAGGGGAATGCCGGGGGCGTGGTGAGACAGGTGCTGGAGCTGCTGCTGCTGTGGCCACAGGGAAAGGAGGGAACGGGGCGGGAGGGGGGATTGGGGAGGGATTGTATCATATAAGGTTGTTGGGTGGTTAGAATAGAGAGGGTAAAAAAAGAGGTAAAAAATGTGCAATAAAAAAAAAGAAAATAGTAGAAAAGGGAATTGAGAAGAGGAAAGGTAGAGGTGGAAAAGACGAGAGAAACAGAGGAGGTGAATTTAATGAAATTCACATAGAGCTCAACAATGAGAGAGAGAGATAGAAATAGATTGATAGGATGACAAATAAAATTATGGACACAAAGGATGAGAAAGAGACGAGGGAAAGATGGTAAGGAGGAAAAGACATGTTCGGGATTCACAGGGAAATTGGACATGGAAACCAAGAGTTGAGGGAAAGAAGTGGAGAAAGTAAAGAGTGAGGCCATGAGTGAGATTTATTTTGAAGGAAACGCAGGAGGAAAAAAGAGAGAAAGGATCCAAGGGAAAACGCAGAGGGTAAAAGAGAGGGAAGGAAAATATGTGTGAGTCAGAGAGTAAACGATGGGGAGTAACAGAAGGAAATGATGGTGGAAGCAGTGAAAAGTGCAGAAGTATTAGATGAGCAGAGAGGGAAAAAGAGAGAGAACGAGGGTAAATGAGCGCAGGAAGGAAGAGGGGAGGAAAGTGTGTGGCACAGAGAACAAAAGATAAGACGGAGCAAAAACAATGGAAGAGGAGAAATGAGGACAGGGACACAAAACGAGGTAGAGAATGAGAAAAGATTACAAAAGGAGGGGTGAGAAAATCCAGACGGACCATGAAAACACAGAGGGGGGGGGAGAGAAAGAGAGAGAGGATAAAGAGATAGATGAGGATAGAGAGAGAGGAGAGCAAAAAGGCAGCTACAGATAAAGAAAGGCTATTATCCTGAGGGGAGCATTATGATGTGTTTTCATGTGTTGTCCTGTCAAGCTGGTGTGTAAGACACAAACAAACACACACACACACACACACACACACACACCTTAGCAAAAGCAGTGTCTGTGTTTAGGTGCGTTAGACACACACACACACACACACACACACACACACAGACACATATTAGCGACAGCAGTGTTTGTGATGCTGGAAGGAACAAAGGGCTTTAAGTAGACAGTAATGTGATCAGTGCTCTGACAAGCTCTGGAAAGCCCCATCTACTGCAACACGCAGGAGCATCCCAGTGTCTGCATGTGTGTGTGTGTGTGTGTGTGTGTGTGTGTGTGTGTGTGTGTGTGTGTGTGTGTGTATGTGTGTGTGTTTGTGTGCGGGGTACTGAACCGTTCAGATTTAAGGGTACCGACCGAATTACATTGGTACTGCAGAGTACCGATTCACATTAAATCAAACAGAGACAAATGTTGGAACCTGAGAGCGCAACAGGACGTGAGAGCAAGTTGACCAGAACACACACCTGGGCTGTAGCTCATGTATTGGACATCTCACTGTTGTGAGTCATGTGATCTGCGCTCTGATGAGCTTAAGTGCTATTAGAATCGATAATAATCACTGATTTCTTTCGCCACATTGAACAGAAGCCTGCTCCCACATAACGTCAATGTATTTCTCTATATTAACAGTTACTCATTAACACTACCAGCAGCAGGGGGCGTTATCAATTGCTGCCCCAAAAACTTAACGAGCAGTTAAAATAGCTACGTCAAACATTATCAAAAAAGATGCAAATATGTAGGGCTGTTCCCACAGTGTATTAATATGTCTTCTAGATGAGATGCTTCTTTATATCCGAATTTTACAGGTTAGCGCACTCAGTGAACATTAACACCTAAAAACAGAATACTTCAAAGAACCAATTTTCTATTACATTTTCAGGAAAACACTTTGATATTGTCCATTAGCCATGTTCATTCATATCATGGCATCAAAGGTTCCCAGCATCAGCTTCTAAAATAACACCTGACTGACTGAATGTTCACCATCAAGATCACCGCCTGAGACACAAACACTGAACATCAAGGGGGTTGTTCACAGTGATGCTTCACCTATTTGAAGATCAATTCTTCTGATCTACATATTTATATACCAGTGATGAAATGATGTCATCAACCTTTTCTCACACCTCAGGGTCAGACTGGTTGGAATATGCTTAATGTGTGTGAAGGTGCATGTGTGTGTGTGTGTGTGTGTCTCTGTTTTCATGACGAATGAAAGTGACTCACCCCGATAATGGCGTTGAGTTCTGCCATGGTGACCTGCTTGGCTCTCTCCACTGCTTGGACCACTTGTTGCTGGTGCTACACACACATAAACACACATAAATTGTGTGTCATGTCAGTGATCACACAGCAGGAACCTTTACAGGACTTGAAAAAAGTGTTAAACCACCCAAACTCTGCTTCTACAATGTGAATCAATGTAATGTCTGGTTCAGATAACCATGGATATGGATAAAACACTTTTAAAGTCACACCAGTAGAAATACAACATTACACAGTATGTACAGCACGTTTACACCATGAGACTAAAACTGATTAGTGCCACAAACGATCAGTTGACTATCAGCTGATGTGCTCTTATAAACTACAGTGCTAATCTTGTTGTTGTTGCTAATATGAGTGGAAATCTATGGGCACACACACCTTATGGCCCTGACTTGATGCTGGGCGAGAGCTTTTAATAATCCAACAGCACAAGACACAAATAATTCTCTCATTCTGATACGTTTGTGTTCTCACTGATTTTCGTGCCAAACCGAAAGTAAAAATGGAACTCAGCTTCATTTATCTGATAATGCAGAGAGATTTCAAACTGGTTTTGCCCACGTTCAGTATTTATTTTTGAAGATTTATTTTGGACAATAAGCCTTTATTGATACGACAGTTTTAAGCTTAAAGGGGAAAAGAGAACGGGGGACACAATCAGCCAGAACGGAACCTGCAGCTGATGCGGGGGGGTTAAGCCTTGACATATTAGGTGCCTTCTCGACCAGGTGAGCACTGGGGCCGCTGATGTGCAATATTTATCAGAATTTATATGTTTGCTTTTATAACGCAAGTATTACTGGACAGATTACCCCAAAACTTGGTGGAAGGATGCATAATGGATCAGGGAATATTACATTTTGGTCCAGAATTTGATTTCCACTTAATTTAACATCGTGAGATCGGATTGTTTTAGCTTTTATTACATTTTCGTTGATTTCTCAGAGAATAATTCATGGCTCTTGATAAAAAAACACATGTTTAATGGACAGAAATGTTTCAGTATTTGAAATTTGGTACAGATCCAAACAAAAGTCTAGTGAATTTAAGTGAGGTTTCTTAAGGGGACTGTTTGGCCTTATATGCACTCTACTGAGTGAAATTCCTGTTTGTCTATTTAAAAGTAGCCAGATGTAATAAAGAAACATTCAGTGAAATTGACGAAGGGTGTTGAAAAGCTTTCAAAAGATCTGTTGATAGATTTGATTTTCGAAGGCGGAGGGTGACTTGTAGCAGCTGCAATAATTGGGGTGAAATGCCCACCGCAGTAATTGACAAGAAAAGACTGAAAGCTTATGAGCTGTGTTTTCATTAATATGCAGAAAATTAAGAAAGATCTGTATCAATAAGAAAAATATAATCTGCTATTATCTGTCTGAAACTGAATTTAAGATTGACGCATTTCTGTCACAGCTAAAAACTATTTGAAATTTCTGTAGCAAGATTTGCTTTAATATATTTACGAATACGACTTGATACACAAATATTCATTATTTTCCTCTATTGAATAAAAACGTTTGTATTTATTGTAGCTTGCTTTGCCATATATGTTATATTCCGGTTTATTTAATACCCTGAATTCAAAACTATATTTCAAGCCTGATGTGTGAGTAGCCCTCTCCTGACTGCGTGTGTGCACATTTTGTGTACACGTGTAAGAGTGTCTGGCGGTTGTGACGCTCACCTCTTGAGAGAGGAAGGGGATGATCTGAGCACAGATGGCACTGAGACGCTTGACAATCTCCGCCTGCAATGGAAAGAGAGAGGAGCGAGAGAGGAGAAAAACAGAAGGAGAGAAGAGAGAGGGATACATGATTGTGTGTCGCGCGGGGTAGATAACAAGTACACAACGAACACAGAGCATATGATGCCTCTTTACAGCACATTAGGCCGTCGCCGAATGAAAACTCACTGTTGATGAGCGAAGGGTTTTGTCAGAGAGGAGAAAAACGTGGGAGTGAGCAGCAGCAGAGGTGGAGGGATGGAGGCAACATTAGAGCCCCATCATCCTCATGTGGTCTTTCAGCACCATCAACCTCTCATTAAGCTCGCCCCTTTCCACACTTCAGCCGCAAACACACACCAACAACATGAAGGAACACACACACGTTCACAAAGAGCAGAAGACCTTCTCTCTCCAGCTCTCCGCCTGTCACAGACACCTCTTCAGTGCCATTACATTTGTCCATTTCCAAACTTAGAAAATCTATAAAAAAGCTTTATCTTGGACTGGAAATTGTTGACAACATCCTGCTCTCAGGTTTCTTACCCTCACACACACACACAAACACAACACGTGGCAAACCTAATCACCATCCACAGATTACAGCCGCCTGCACACAGAACACAAGCACACACAAGCACACACAAGCACACACAAGCACATAAAGACATAAGAACACACACACTCTCTCGCTGTCACACACATGCACTCGCACACACAGGCACACACTGAACCTCTGCGGTGTGTCTAATTCTATCTGTCTGAGTGCCCTCAGCCTCATTTTGTTCTCTTCTTCACTCAGCCGTTCTCTCTTTTCCTACAACAGCTCTCACACTGAGCCATTATTACCCTATTCATCCTCTTCCTCCCATCCCTCCCATCCCTCGCCCTCCTCGCCCTCCCCCTCCCTCGCTCACTTTGTCTCGTTTTCTCCCATCTTTCTATTTTTTCTATATTATGCTCTGTCTCTCCGTTTTAATTTGTCCTCCCTCTTTCCCCTCAGAAGGGCCTTTTTCTTCCTCTTAACATCAGTCCTTCTCTACGTTTTTTTCCCCTCCCTTTGTTACTTTGCTGTCACACATTACCACCGGCACACTCATATTCCTTTCAGGTTTTTTTCCTCTCTCTATCTATCTAGCTTTCACCCTTGCTTTGTATCCCTCTATCCTCAGTAACACATGTTCCTGGCACTTGAGGATACTGGAGAGGATAAGAGAAAGACAGCAGAGGGGAAGGCGGTGGAGGGCGACACAGTGACTGACAGGGCTGTGTGCACCATCATATGGAGGCTCTCACACACACACACACACAACACAAAACACACACACACACACACACACAAACACACACACACACACACACACACACACACACACACACACACACACATAGACAGACAATCAGCCAACCTGTCAGTTAAAGCCAGTCTCATCATGACTTCATACACTAGCTATCACCAGACACACAACACTGTTCCAAGGACAAACACAGCCTCATCAGATCATACATGTCAGTGTATTTGTGTGTGTGTGTGTGTGTGTGTGTGTGTGTGTGTGTGTGTGTGTGTGTGTGTGTGTGTGTGTGTGTGTGTGTGTGCTGACCACAGAGAGGGAAGTGAGAGAGTGACGAGCCTGACAGAAGAATTTGTGTGTGTCTGTACTAAACTGATGTCATTCACAATAATGTTGATGTGTTCAACAAGTAAACCCTGATCAGTCTGCTTGACGGTATGCTGCTTTTTCTCAGTATTAGATAAAAGCTGGAAATAAAACGAGGCACTCACATGGTTGGCACATGGTTTCATACAGTGTATACTGTCGTACTTCACAACGATAATGTTGGTTGACCTGTAAAAGTCACCTGATAAAGGCCTTTTGCAGACACCTCGGTATCTATGTTTATATTTCATGATATGCACTGATGTGAAATACACACTAATGAGTAAAACTTTCCACGGGTGGATACTGTTCTGTGCACCTGTATCATACGCATTGTTTTTATGTGCCCAGACTATATAAATGCTATAGTTTTATTATCTGGTAGCTATACTGTTTTTTACCATTATTTGCATTGACTTATCTAAAGGGGACAGTACAAAGCTCAAACATAATACATCACCAGATTATAACTGAACTAATTTCCATAATACTAAATGATACAAAAAGTAATACACACGATGCGCAATACAAAACTACACAGTAGCACATCACAAAGTAATGCTCTTCATATAAAGGCCAGTCATCAAGAACATGCAGGAGAATCTTAGTAAGTGCAGAGCTGAGAAGCTTTTAGCAGTATTTTTAGGTTGGTTTTGAAAGTGCTGTTGGAGCTGCAGCCCCACACCTCGTCTGGCAGGCTGTTGCATTGATGCGTGGCTGTTACAGAGAAATTACTGATTGTCCAAATGCAGTGCGACAAAATTGTAAAAATCTTGTCATCACAGGTTTCCTTCAAAAATAGATTTGTTCCCTTGTTTGAATGAACCTGCGGCTTCAAGTCTGAGGATTGGGAAAGATTCTCTCAACTGTTAAAAGTCTCTGCAATCTGGCAACAATTCAATCAGCACATTGCCCAACGCTGACAAAGGCCTCCGGGATCAGTTGAATGACCGTGCATGAACAGCAACTTTTGAAATATTTCAACACTGAAAAAGTAGAAGGCTCACGATCGATGAAGAGTAACCTTCAATGCAAAATATGTGACTCCAGGGAGAAATGGTAAAGCTGTGAATTTACAAGGCATGCAATACACACATACCTTTGATTCACATATACTATATTGATTTTACATGAACTGTCCCCCGCTTCAGTTTTTTCTCCAACTTCACAACATCACCTCAGGCAAGTCAAATGACGTGGCTCAGTTTTGGTAGAATAAAAAGATAATCCATATGTCACAACTGAACAGAGATACAGAACTGACCTGAACAATGTGTGTCTTTTAAGCTGCTTTAATTTACTGTTTTTAAAAGGTGGCCGTAACTCTGAATGAAAGCTACACAAATAAAAGAAATACAATACCAAGAAAAAAGGCTTCCAGTGCAGATTTCATAAGGATTCGCTCTATTCTATGTTACTGCGGAAGACAAATCAGCCATTTTGCACTTCTTAAATAAAATCCAACAAGAAAATCACTTGAATATCTCCACCAAAGCTAACTGTGCCCTTTATCACCATATATACATGCATTGAGATCACATGCATCCGGATCAGAACCAAATTACACCTGTTCATAGACATCAGCACTCTACAAGTGCCAGATAAAAAAAAATCTTGAAGAAATCTGCATTATTTCTGGAAACAAATTCACAAACATGTTGAAAAAATTCCAATTCTCAGACAGCAAAGAAAGGAGAAAAAAATTCCTGAATCTGCTTCCTTCATTAAATCCGCTCCCCCCCCCCCCCCACATACACCAAGTTTCAAGGAAATTGATTGAGTAGTTTTTGCATAATCCTACTAAAAGACACACAAGGCAGCCGTGAAAACAAAATGTCCTTGGCTGAGGTGAAAAACAACTTTACCTAACATAGTGCTGGAGTGATTAGTTAATTACTTTGTGGATCGTCAAGTGATTATTATTATTCTGATGTTGATTAATTTAATAATAATTTTAGCCGCAAACAAAAACAGTTTTTAAAACTAGAAGGGCAAATGGAAAGCATATTCTTTCAAGGCTTTATCTCGCCCTGTTAAAAAGCGTATAAAATAGTATTTTATGGATTTGCCTTTTTATCCGCCTTCACTCCAAAATGTACTGGGCTCTTCTTTGCTCCTGTCCCTCCACTCCGCAAAATGTCATGGAAATCAGTTAATTTGGTTTTGAGTGACCCTGCTAGCTGACAAACTAACAAACCCAAATGCAAACATAACCTTAAAAATGTTAGGATCTGCTTCCACTTCTGTGTTTTGTATGTTGTTGAGCTTTTGGCTGCTAATTACAATGTGTAGTAAGGTGCAACGAGAACTTGTGATTGAGCCAGCAAACCTAAAGCTGCATGGAGCTGCAAGGTGTTAACTCTCAGTTTGTTTTGCTCTGTTAAAGATTAATTATGATTCATTGTTCTGTATAACAAATATCAATTAATACAAGTCAAACCATGAATAATCTTTTTACATGCTTCATAGATGTATAATTCTGCAACACATCAACATCCCCCCGACTCAACATTCTGGTTGCACGGCAGCCGGTGCGTTTTACAATAGAGTGAAAGTGAGCTGAGCTGAAGTGGTCCGAGCCGGGCCAGGTGTCAGAAACAACACAGCACAGTCTCGTTCTGCAGCCCTGCCAAAGCGCAGCCACAAAGGAGGAGTACTGGCAAAGACTGGCCGGATGGAGGGATGATTGGATGGAGGGATGAATGGAGGGATGGATACAAAGGAAGAGAAGGAGGGGGGGGCTGGTCAATAAACACTTGAGGGCAGATTCGCTGCCAGTTGGCACAGGGACAGAGAGAAGCCGAGAAAGAGAGAGGCTACACGTGAAACAGAGATAAAATGTAGATGAGAGAGGAGGAGAAACAGAAAGAGTCTGATACAGAAGAACAGAAACCCCTCAAATTATTCTCGGAAACAAAGACAAAAAGATGGAGTAAAGGAAACAGGGAGAAAAGGAAGGAGGAATAAACTGTAGGAAAAATGAAAGATAGTACCAGAGGCAGTCAGATGCTCAGAAACACATATCAGACACACACACACACACACACACACACACAAACACACACACAAACACACACACACACACACACACACACACACACACACACACACAAACACAAACACAAACACACACACACACACACACACACACACACACACACACACACACACACACACACAGTATATCTGTATATACACATTCTAAAAGCCAATACCATCTCTATGTTGCATGGGTTTTGAATGAGTGAGTCACATAAAGCAAACACAACTCCACAACTGTACTTTGTGTCAATGCAGTGACTTGGTACAGTTATAATAAAACCTAAGAACAGGTGTTAAACATATTTCGATTTTTGCTTCTATCAAATAAAATAGGTGAAAAAATGTTGAGTGTTGCCAAAGACTCTGATCCTTTAAAACACATTGTAACTCTGCTAGATTTACAGCAACATTTCAATAAAAAGAATAAAGCACAGAGGACAATAACTATGGATACTAGTTATGTTTTATAATGAGAAAATTGCCGATTACTATATGTAAAGTGTCCTTGACCATTCATGGAGCGCTTTAAGAATTAAAAATAATATTATTATAATAATTATTAGGAGAAGTAGTAGCAGTAGTAGTAGTAGTAGTAGTAGATCTAAAATAATGTTGTGTACGTTGCACAGCAGACCAGTGATTGGAAATGAAAATGCAAAACACAAAAATCGTATTTCAACCTAAAAGAAGGAAATGGTTTAAACGTGAGTAGTTACAGCAGCAGTTGAATTTCCCTCAGAACGTCATCAATGAATGAGACTATTTCTGCATTAACTGCCTTATCATAAACGATCACAAACAAAAACCTCCGACAGAATGTATCATAAATGTTTAGACTTACAAAGTAAAGGTCATATTTGCTGTTACTGCAATAAATCGTTTCCTTGACCCTACATTTTGCACCTGCAGTCAGCTGTCACTCATACTGACATACATGAGAGTAGAAGAAGCAACAACCCTCCGCTCGCTGGAGCAGAACACAGCGCAGACACTCGATTCGTGCTTTGAATGAGAGGCATCATTCTACTGCTTTTCTTGACTGTGAAAAGACAATAATTCTCCTGCGCTTACTTTGCGATTTCTATCCCCATAGCTCCTGCTCACACTCCACCCACGTGTTTAACCCACAGCACTACTGCAACACATCCCTGGCTCTTCAGCGAAGGCACACTGGGAGATGTAAAGGCTCCAGTATGCTTCTACGTTCTCTGTTTCTCGGAGAGGGCTCCACGGGGTGTCGAAGAGTCTTTTTGATTTTTACTTCTCCGACGACTGTACGTCGAGAAAAATTCACCGCCAAACCCATAGGTGGCGCAACGGAAGACGAGCTCAGAGAAGCCTACCCCATTTGGGAAGAAGAAGTCCACGTGTTTCTGTTTACCTCTGTTAGCTTGCCTCCCACACACTGAACCATGGCAACTAACAGAACTAAATAAAGTGACACCCAGCGGGTCAAGATGCTGATGTTATCGTTTCTTAGCGCAGCGGTTCCCCGGTCTTGTTTCCGATCTGTGTTGCTGATTCCATAGCTTGAATCTGCTTGAGGCTACACGGAGCTAGCTAGCTCCCATCCCAGCTAGCTTTCCCCCCAGCTTCCACACACAGTCAGCAGGACTCCCGACACTAACTACTACTACCCAGTGTTTGCTTCTAACCTGACGGCATTATAGAAACAGTGTCATGATAGAAGTGGAATTAAAGTCGTGACGGCGGGTTTTTGCACTGTTACCACCGCAGTTAGCATGGTTGCTAGCCCGCTAGCGCCGTTTTGAAAGCTCGTTCTAACCGTCTGTGACCGTGCACACATGCCGTCAGTGCTCTAAGGAGCCACCGTCAGCCGGACAACTCCACTGGCTTAACACACACGTCACATTAATCGTAGAATCATAGTTGTGATTGGGTTTGATGTGACAGGGAAGGAAACAGGAAGTTTGAGGTCCGGAAATGACGTCGTAGGGAAATTACGTCGTAGGGAAATGATGTCGTTCGCGGACCAATCACAGCCAAGAGCTGTCCGTGGGCTCTCCGTCATGAAGATGGAGAGTTAGAAAAATCAGACGTGTACGAAAAGCTATCCGAGGCGCTCGGAGAGGGCGGTCTTATCTATCCGTTTTACAAAATACGTAAAAGCATAAATTGGCCTTAAGAAATGACTTGAACTGACATAGAAACAGTTATGTGCGGTGGAAGGTATGAACAACACACTAAAAAGTAATAAAAACACAGACGCATGCAGTGGGCCCTCACAGAGCGATGGTGTAACAGTGTTTCTGCATGTGGAACTTTCCTGAAACAACGAGCCAGCGTCTGATTGTTCTGATAACTGACTACGATTGTTTTGGAGGAAGGGGGTCTTAACGGAAGACGATCTGCCCCCCAGCTGTTTTCTCTTAAATGCTGGGAATGGCCAGGCATTGTGGAACGGCAGCCTGTTGGCAGGCCTGTAGGAGGTAAAAGTGAAATATGAGCGCTCGTCGAAAACGTCTTCTAATCAAGACCATGAAACTCAAACGGTGAGATGAACCGACAAAAAAATGAATATAAAAAAGTATGTCCTTGAACATTTCACTCCTGACTCTGAAGTGATCTTGAACTGGAACAACTGGGGGAAGCCGCTCCCCGGTGAAAGATCAGCATTGTATTTGGTCTCCCAGCATGACGGCAAAGCAACAGTGACCGCGTTCATCTTGCCAATAAAGCTCGGTAAATTTGAATGTGATGAGCGTGGGCTTGAGATTGGCCCGGGAGGAGGGAGACGGTGCCCAGAGTGCTCAGGCGCTGCCAGCTGTGCCAGCCCCTGAGTACCACTATGTCTGAGCGAGCCAGCTTTATGGGGGAGCTCTGCAGTGTGTGTGTGTGTGACACCCCTCTTCTCACCATAATAATTGTCGACAAACATCTCTGCCTTCTCTCTCAGCTCAATATGGCCGATTTGATTCCGTGGATGTAGCTTTAGAAACAGGAAGAGCAGCTGTGGAGCAAAGTGCTTCACCTCCAACTGCAGAGGACTCCAGCTGAGTCAGACAACTTCAAAGTGCTTGATTGCCACAGCCACAATGTGGAGCATGATGCTAATGGAGAGAAGGATGCCAAGTCAACTTTACCCTGAAAGAAAAAAAATTGAATTTGCAAAATCCTGTTTTTCTTCAAACTTCCTTGTTGCAAATTCAGACAAACATCTTATCCTACTGTTGCCCTCAGGTTGTGTTACCCACAATATAGGGAAATTCTGCAGTTTGCATTGTCCAACCTTGTAAAGACAATATAGCCATTTTCAGACATGACCTCCGCACGATGTCTAGAGTTTCACAAATACACACCATAGTAGGAAATTCTCCGCTCAGACACGATCACACAGCAGCTTCCTCCTGAGCGTTCAGGCAAGGGCTGGCGCAGCAGACGGAAACAAGATGTATCGTATTAATTTCACTGCCGAGATCACATGTTTTTTTTCTACATCACATCAACGTCGGCTCTTATTATCACAATCTCTCTTAACAACTTCGTCGGTGTCCTCCAAAATTGTGGGTTTGCTTTTTTCATCCTGAGATATTCGGTATTTTTATTTATATTTTCTGGTACATTTTTTGCACCTGTTAGAAATGTCATCAACATCAAAACACCGTAAGCTCTCAGTCAAACTCCGGAGGATCTCAAAAATCAGTGCATGTGTGGAAGCAGCTTATGACTTGTGTTTTCTAACTTCACAGTGTCTACCAAACTGACACAAATTATTCTGAGTAGTTGACGGAACTGATTGGCCACATGCTGTAAATGTATGGCCTTGCACATCCAGGGCTCCACCTGATTGGTTGAATGTTTGCATGCTGAGTTTATAAGTCGAATACTCCGTGGAGCTCATGTTGAGGGTGCAGTGGTGAAGCAGTGAAGGATTCCTCATCAGGCATATAATGTTTTATTTATCTTGTGTTATCGATACAGTACACCTTATCTGGTTCTTCACTGATACATCAGTCACTATCGGTCATCTCCTCCGTCCTCCCTCTGCTGCTGATGTGGATTCATCGCCTGAGGGTAACACAGCTAGAGAGCAGGCGGATGCTTCTGCTGGAGCTTTAAGTTTACAAAAATATGACAGACATTTGAGGGTGTGTGGTTAATGAAGCGAACGGCCTACATACAGAAAGCGTTCTGTTTCCGTACCGCAGTGGAGGGGAGCAGTTGAAAATATCGCTTTTCTAAGTGTATCTTGTTGAACAGGTGGTGTGATGAAGGAGTGGCTCTAATTGGCATTTTACTCGCAAAGGTTTTGATTACACTTACAGTGCCACGGGAATCGTTGTCAACTCGAGTAAAATCTTCACTTCTCTACTGCCGCCTCTGTGCTGTCCATGAGTGTGTGTGTGTGTGTGTATAGTCCATAAAGTATGCATAAAATTGCAGCCAAGCCTTGTAATGGTACTAAAACAAACTTCAGTGAATGCAGGGTGCATGTAAATTCAATTATTTCTTTAAAATGCATTACCTTTATTGCACATGTACCACTATGGCGATAAAAGCAATATTTATGGTCAACATTAATAACAACTTCAGTAACAATTGAATTTGAATATATTAAATAATATTGATTTGTTTGGTTTGGTACTGCTGTTTGGACCATCATCTTCAGCTTTAGGAATTGGTGACCACATGATTAACAAAGGAAAACAAGTTAATTATTTGATAAACCAGAGGGGAATATGTAGAGCGCCTACCTCCAGGCTAGCTACGTTAAAGTGAAACCAAAAATCCTGGATCTGCCCGTTTATACAGATCTGCTCCAAAATTCTACCTTCTTTGGGTCATGCTCAACCCCTCCACAAAATGTAAGGGTGATCGGTTTGGTGGTTTTTGAGTCATAAAGCTAACAAGCAAAAAAACGAATTTGAAAACATAGCCTCTTTGGCTGAGTTTACAACACAAACCGTTCTGTATATCGTTCACTCTAGAGTAAAAAAAAACATTTCAAGCACATCATGAATCATCCTAATTTTGCATCATCACTGATGCAAACTACTTTTTACATCCATCTTGTGATGAAGGGACTTTGATTGAGTCATGCTGTTTGTTAAAGAGCCTTCCAGCCTTCTGTGTGGATGGCTGCGGAATTCCTTCATTTACTTTTAAGAGTCAAAGGGTGGGCACATATCACACACACAAACACACACACGCAAACACACAAACACTCATGCAAACACACACACACATGCAAACACAATCCTGGAGCTTATTACTGTCCTCTGCGTTCTAATTGGCCTGCTCGCCCCTTTGTGAACCGTTTAAGGTAAATATTTGTTGCCAGTGACGTACTAATCACCCACTGATTGGGGTCGCAGGCGGGCGCAGAGCTTTCAATGAAAACAGCCATTCCTGCTTCCTCTCTCTCTACACTGCACTGACCCCCCTCCTCCCACACCTTCTCTCTCTCTCTCTCTCTCTCTCTCTCTTCCTCTCTCTCTCTCTCTGCAATCAGCCTCTTCTTTCTCTATTCTGTTGGCTCATTTTCCCACTTCCCCAGTATCTCTCTCCCTCTCCCTCTCTGTGTCCTCTCGCTCTGCTTTCCCTCAATGCACTTGGCCTTGCTCTTTGGCTCTCTCTCTCTCTCTCTCTGCCCTCCTTCTCATTTGCTCTCATTTCTCTCTCCACACTCTATCTCTCTGGCCTTCTTCTCTCCCAGAATCTCTCTCCCTCTCTTTTCTGGTCTTGCTCAGTCTTGTTTTTTCGCCTCTCTCTCTCTCTCTCTCTCTCTCTCTCTCTCTCTCTCTCTCTCTCTCTCTCTCTCTCTCTCTCTCTCTCTCTCTCTCTCTCTCTCTCTCTCTCTCTCTCTCTCTCTCTCTCTCTCTCTCTCTCTCTCTCTCTCTCTCTCTCTCTCTCCCCCTCCCTCCCCTGGGCAGCGTGCCAGCCCCTCTTCCCTGGCACTGAGCCAACTCCTCTCCTCTCCTCCTCTCCGCCTCCTCCTCCTCCCCTTCCTCCCCTCCTCTATCCCCCTTGCCTCTGATTGATAGCCCCTCTATTCTGGAAGGAGAGGAAGGAAAACAGGGAAAGAGAGAGAAAGCGAGAGATAGAGAGAGAGAGAGAGAGAGAGAGAGAGAGAGAGAGAGGAAAAGGGAGTAGCAAAGCACACACGAGGATCGAACACAGGCTCGTGCACAAAAACACTAAAAGACGCGCACGCACAAGCACCCAAAGAATTGTGCACACAAATAGAACACACACACACACAGACACACACACACACACACACACGAAAGACAAACAGACGTGTGTACACAGACACACACACACAGACACACACACACACACACCACACACACACACACAGAATACTATGCTCTCAAAAATAATGGCACACATAGACGCTCACACACACAAACATAACAAGGGCACACAGAAAACCAATCCAAACAGAGCAGAGAGCACACAAACAATGAGCTGTGTGCAGACCCTCCCAGCATGAGCCCAGCAAGCATGCACGTGCACAGACACACACTTCCTCAGTCACATAAAGACACAGATTCAACCTTCAGTGCAGAACCAATACAAGATAGGCAGCGGAGCAGACAGCAGAAACATTTAGAATGAAAAATACAGACAGCTCACTTCTACTCGTCCAACACACACACACACACGCACACACATGTTCCAATTATGACGTTACACAAACACACTTACTCCTTTTGTGTAAGGACATGTTCTATGAATGCCCCCACTGCAATATACAATTACACACTCACTCTTACTGTACACCTACACAGGGATCTTTCTACAGCTTGTGATTGTGAGACACAAAATCTGTGCCTCACAGTCAGGGTTGTAGTTGTCAAACTAACTAGATCTCTCTCTCGCCCTCTCTCTCTCTGTCTATATTATACACTAAGTCATTAGTCATATTCACACTGTGCCAGCTCACCAGCTTGCATTGACAGACTGCATACGGCCTCAAACTCATATCTTCTGCAATGCAGACACAAAGTAGCAAAGCTGGCTGCACTGTAAAGACATGTGCACATCGCACACAAACACCCACAAAGACAGACTAATGAATCTTGTTATGACCTATCTCATTGATTTTGTGTGTGAGAGGCTCGCACACACACTATGATGCCGTTTCTCACTTTGAATCCACAGGTAAAGTGCTTGTGCAACTGCACACCGAGTACTAGCAAATGTATTTCTTTTGAAACACCTCTATCTCCTGGTGAATGCAAGTCCAGTCATTCTCACTGGAAGTGTATTCACACACCAAGAGCAATAAGAACCAACTGCACCTCTGTGGAACGTACAGAGACTAAAGAAGAGATCTTTGAACCCTTCCACCATTGAAATCAGCTGCTACTGAAGTGTCTCCTATTGCTAACCTCAATTGTTTGCTGCAGTGCAAATCATGCCGAGGCTACAGGGAGTAGTATCTGTGATAACACTGAGCGTCCCCTCTTTATGGTTACCCACTATATTTCAAAATGACATTTCATTTGGCCTCACATGACCTATGCCTACAGTGGCAGTCGTTATTATGGTAAATATTCCACGAACCAAGTGATGAAATATTTTCAATAGGTCTCACAGAACTGATGGCAAAATTGATGTAAGTACACATTTCACCCAATATCACAAAAGGGAACCTCATGGTGGTGCTAAGGGGGGACCTTAAGGGATCACCAAAGGCAATATCTATGTCTGTATGAAAAGTAACTGTAATCAATGCAATAGATGTGTTATTACCTCTGCCGAGTAGGTTATGTTTTCATCTGCGTTTGTTTGTTTCTTATTGTATTATCTGCATAATTTACAAAAAACACTGGATTCATTACCATGAAACTTGGTGGTAAGGCGCAGTATAGGTCAGGGAAGAACCCATTTAATTTTGAGGCGAATCCATCATTATTTTTTCATCTTCTTTAACATTGTAAGATTTTTTACATTTTAACAAATTTCCCAAAGAATAATTCATGGATCTATAATATGGCATATTTAAGGAACTGATATCTATGAGTCTGTGTGAAATTTGGTGCAACTTGATTGAATTAAACAGAACTGTTGGAACTAGGATTCTGATTCTGATGACAGTATGTTTACGTAATCTTATTCAGCCACAGATTCCACATGCACTGGGATGAACTACACACTGAACCTGCATGTGTTATCAAAGCCACAGCCAGCAGCATGTCAAGTACCGGCTCCTTATCTGTCAGTTCAGACACTGGTCGCAGAACATGGTCGCACATGTAACTGTTAAGTCTGAGCAGCTATACTTGTTGGGACATTGCATTGACTTCCATTCATTGTGGACAGCCTATACAAAACCTAATGCTAAACCTAAACCATGACCAATTCATGCATAATGCAGGACTCAGGAAAGTGTTGGAGGCTTCAACAGATGTATACGCTGATCATTCACTTTGTGGGGGGACATCTGTGACTTCTCTATAGCATTTTATAGACAACTATGGTACGCTAACAGGAAACCCATATACAGTATGTTCCATATATGCATCGTGAGCATGAAAACATGACTGCTGTCGTAATGATGATAGCACCACCACCAAATATCAACACAACACACAAATGTGACTCCTATGTAACCCCAAACGTAACCTAACCACAATAACCTCTGACTTTTACCAGGACCTCAGAAACTACTTTTTGCCTGATTAGAGACCGGTCCCCATGAGTTCCCATGAGGACTACTAGTCCTGAAGAGGTAACAAAAACACAGACACACAAACACTCATCTTTGTACTTCTGTCTTTACGAGGGCATTGATAGACATAATGCATTCCCCAACACCTTACCCTGACCTAATTCATCACAATTAAATGCCTAACCTTGACCCCTTACTCTACGCCCATAACCTCAAACTGATTCTAACCTTAGCCCTACAAACAGGTCATCAAACTGTCCTTCAAAGGGACACACACACACACACACACACACACACACACACACACACACACACACACACACAGATAATCCAATACAGTTTGTGTATCACAGGGCTCTTCTGCCAGAGTGACAAACTATTACGCTATAAGGCTAGCTCCCAAGAATTTGATCGTTCTCTATCTCATCAAATTTTTTACAATTTTTTCCATCATTCCTAAAGTGTAATATCAAACTCTTTCCTTCTCTCTCTCTCTCTCTCTGTGCCTCGTTATTTACAAATGAGCTCTGTAACACATGTATGCACACACACACACACACACACACACACACACACACACACACACACACACACACACACACACACACACACACACACACACACACACATACCCACACAGAGCGAGAGAAGGAAAGAGAGGGAGAGACATCAAAGCTGCACACACAAACACATGGCACAGATGCTACATGTGCAAAGAGGGACTGCATACACCACTGATCAGTGGGAGTGCCAACACATACCATAAACACACACAGTCATTTGACCTCTCCAAAGCCTGTTAGTTGACCCAGATATGCAGACTTGTCCTAATCCAGCTCTTTAAGTGAAAACAGTTTGAAAAAAAAAACCTCAAACCAAAACTGTGGAATAAAAATACGGAACAGACTGGGAGGTGGAAACGACAGAGAGGGGGGAAAAATGAGACAGAGGGGATGGAAAGTGTGAGATTGAGAAAAGAGAGAGGGAGAGAAGCCCAATCCTATTATGAACCAAAGCGGTGGGTTGAAAATGAAGGCATCCCTCGCTCGCTCCCTCTGTTGCTCGCTCTCTCTCTCGTTCCCCTTAACTCTCTCTCCTCTCCCAAATGAGATGAGGATTCAGGTCACAACTTCACACGAATTTACCAACATATGCACGCTCACACACACTCCACACATGTGCAAAAACACATGCATGAAAAGGCCAGACAGCTCTGGCTAATTAGGCAGAAAGATAAGCTCATGCACACACACATCCGCACACACACCGTTTTTTTATGCAACGCAAACAGATAAACATTCCCTCATGCGATCTCCCTCGCCTGCTTGTACTCTGTCTTAATCTTCCCCAGTCCCTGTTTCTGTTACACTCATTTTCTCAGTTTACTTCTTCAATCTGTTCACTCTCTCCCCATCACTTTTTTATTTCACTTTTCACTTTCTTTTCGGCTCATTTTAAGGGTTGTTTTTTTTATTTCATTTGTATCGCTGCAAAGAAATGACAAAAATGCCAAGACTGTTTTGAGATATAACTGTACAATACAAAAAGAGCGCAAAAGAAAGACTTCTCTTTTCTGTCACACACAAACACACTTTCTCCCACACTGTCAGTCTCATATGTGTGGTGGTGAAATGAAAGGAGGGAGCAGGAAGGATGGACAACCAGCTGCTTCATCTGTCCTCAGGAGTCCACAGGGGAAACAGTCTGGCTGCCGAGCATCCTGACTATCAAACACAGCTTCCTATAATATCCTGCTGCCTGGTCTGTGAACCGCACACTCTTTCTATCCAGCATTCTGATGCACAATCTGAACACTGTATATATGATAAGGCTGGCCATTATAATATCCTGTCTATAGTATGGGAGTCTGACAATTTTAAATGTCGTAGTATTTTTTTCTTTTGTTCTAGGATAAAGAAAGTATATGCGCTTGTTGAAATGAAAACATGTTCAATATCCAGACTTGGTTTCAGTGAGGTTTAGAACCCAAGGCTTTTGCAGGGTGACTGACATAACACTTGTTTAACGACATTCTTGAAAGTTCGAACCAAAATTCAAGTCCTTGTTACATTTGATGTTGTTGGTTTTGGTTTCAATTGAAATTCAGAAATAAGAATTATGTATGACATTTACATCCTGTTGTCATCATACATGTTCTGCCTCTACCTATACTTGACATTGATTGGTTTGTCGCCAGGCGGTATCTGACAGATGCTTTTTGAGTAAAGTTTTTTTTCAGTCGGTCCAGAACAAGACAACCTCCTCTGGTTGGACACAATTTTGGTGCATTTGGTCAGGACCTTTGTCAGAGGCACCAAACAGGGATGTTAGTTTGGTTCAGACTAAACTGAAAAGTGAGAAAAGTCCAGAACAAACAAGCCAGCAGTGAAATCCCCCTAAGTAAGAACCAAACCAAAACCAAACAGTTTGATATAAACTAGCAAAGATGTTTCCTATCAATCTCAAGGACGTGCTGACACACAGTCTCCTTTCAGTAATGGGATGATTTCTCTCATCACGATCCACATTTCTGTCTGTTAAATTATTATGGAGGATATTGAATTAAAAATGTCATTAAAGGATGCAGGAGCTTCAATGTAGGGCAATTTACATGCAAAACAAATTTTCAGATATCCTACTTGATAAATGTATGAATGATATTTGATTTCACAGATTGAATGTGTAATTCACTGTTAAAAGGTGTTTCAGGATAATATGCTTGCTCAATATCCTTGGGTTGTTGAACAAAGACTTCAATCTTGCAAAAGATGAATGGGCAGAAACAATGGATATGAGCAACAGAGAGAAAGATCAATAGCATATCAATAGATAAAATAAACAATTAAGGACATTGCTGCTTGAGGATTTTCCTCTGCGGCTGAATCAAAAAGAGGCAGAATTAAGTTGAAAATGTAAAGTGGTGCTGGGAAGTTACAGGAAACATATGATGACTTGGACCCAAGTGAAAGTGCTAATAGACTTATTTTGACAATAAAACCCCAGTTTTGGCATTGGACCCCAATTCTGTAAAATCAGTATGCTACCATTTTGTTTTATGGTTTGAAAACCTTTATTTAAATGTATACAGTCGGCAGTTTTGAGAGAAGAAAGTGGATTCAGTATTTAGCTATTCACCATTTTTCCTTTGCTTTTTTATTCCTTTATCTTATCAACATGGTTTATTACTTCACTTTTAATTGTAATAGGACTATGAGTTCTATCATACATATGTTACATTGATGCCTATGGTGCATACATCTAACTTTTAACACTTGTATTTCTTTTAGTGTTAACTTAAGCATTGCACTTTTTATATAATTGAACAGAAACATTAGAAGCATTTTTATTTTTTATTCTCCTTATAACCATATGTCCTTACCACCTGGAAAACTATAACGTTATACAGAGGACTAAAAGTTAAACTATGTTCCATCCTTCAACTACACAGATGTCTCCAGTGTCCTGCTGGCTAGTCTCTATAATACTTTTGCTGCCCAGTAGCCTTGTTGCTGGGTATCCTCTACTTTCCGGCTTCTAACATGCAAACAAATGTGCGACAACCTCAGCCTATAAGCAGCTTCCTAAAATCAAGATTTTCTCCTGCACATGTGTTACCTAATGTAAAAAACACATCTTGTTTGAAGGATTTTAACCTTTGAGTCCACAGTATTTCAATTAGCCAGCCGTACAGGCTTGACTCAGGCAGCCTTCCTTGTGATATCGATTTCAAAATGAATCCGGGAGACATTAATACACACACCTAAAAGCGGTAATTATTGACCATGCATAATCATATTGAATTGACAAGACAGACTCCTCCAGCTTGGAGTCAGACAGGACCTTCCTGTTCGCAGTGATAAGACAGGTGAATTACTGTCGAGGAGTGTAACTGTGTGATGCAACGTGCAATTTTCATGCACTGCTCTTTCCTTTTCAGCTAAAATGAAGACAGTGACATGTGGTGTTTATTTTTGATAGGAGGCTGGCATGTTGTATATAACAGTGGCAGTATAAGGCTGAAACCTTACAGGCTTCTCACCATTTTTTCGTCATGCACTGTCAGTTCCCAGTCATTGAGACACACTTACCTAGGCAGTTATTGAAATGCCGACCCAGTAGCTTCCTGCTGGCCCCAGGGGTCTACAGGGGACACTATCCCAGCACAGAAATAATGGACCTCACTGCTGCATACAGCTATGAAGCTGCACAGTGTGTGTGTATGTGTGCATATTTCACTGCAAGACAGAGAAAGTAATATGGTACCATTTGCAACTCCAATGTCATTTCAGTCTGCGAGGTGAATAAAATTGTATAAAATTGTATACCTGTACATTCAGACCAAACACTGAATTACATTATTCATTGTGATAGATCAAAGCCTTGAAGAGTGCTGGGCATTTCAAACATGCTATCTGTGATTGGCTGTAGTTATAAAGAATATACGTGAACACATTTATTTGTATTTTACATGGTATACTGTAAAAGGTGGACGACATGACTGATCCCAATAGTGAAGCCAAAGTATGTTGATTGCTCTCTGATGGCTTGATGCAGTATTGTTCATAAACCCCGCCTCATCCAGGTTAGTGGATGGACCAAAATAAAAAGTTCAAGTACATGTCGAATAAATTGTTCTCAGAGATCATTTCTGTTGTTCATTTTTCTGGCGAGTTTGGTTTTAATATTGTTTAATATAGTCTCTAATGACTTTGCTTGATCAAACCTCTAGTCGTGATAAAGGTGGGTGGAGCCATGTTGTATCTAAACGTGTTATTTACCAATAACATTAATAGATCTAACTTTCCTCAGGTCCTTCCTAGTCAGGTTACTTATTTGTACTCTTATGAAGTCCCTCTTATGTACTACTGGGAAAAAATGCTGCAGAAAGCAGTTGTGGACCTTTGAAGTTGAACTGTTGATAGGAGGAAAATCATATCTCGTTCACTTCCTGCCTTTCATAATTCTTTCCTTTTTTCTTTTTTGATTCTCCCAGGCTGCACTCGGGTCACAAGTTTCTGTGCTGCCGCTTAGTCTTGCTGGACACAGATCTAACAAAGCTGCCCATTCTTCTTCACCTCCCACCATCATCCTGTTATCCTACTTCCAGAATCAGATGCCAATATAAATTTGCCTCAGTCTATTCACCACGCTCCCGACAGCGGTGCATAGTGAACATCATCATATCCCTCCACCAACCAAAGGATGGGTCTGCATTATAAGGTCGCTGATATACATGCTGTGCCCCGGCACATCGTGGGGGATAGAGGCAATAACTACCCCGGCCCCAGAAGTGCTATATCAATGAATATAGAACAACCACAGAGAGCAGTGTTAAGTCCTTATAGCTTCCCCTGCTCCTCCTGGGGATACAGCTATATATGATTTTATATGATAATGGAAGTGAACCAAGTGAGATAATGTGGCGTGTGCATGCATGGTGCGTGTGTTTCAGTGTCTCCGTACAGCTTAGAGCAGGAGGAGGTGGTGGTGGTGGTGGTGGTGGGGGGGGTGTTGTCTTTCTTCTGCATTCATATAGTTCAGATAAAATCATCAGTAAAAAAGAAGCAGAGAAGAAGGGAGAGGAATAGCAACGGAGATCAAGACAGCGAACGAGAGGTGAAGGCGGGAGGGGGTTGAAGATAAAAAAAGCAAGTGTGAAATCTACCGAGCGAAAGAGAGAGGGAGAGTAAAAGACAGAAAGGAGGAGAGAATCAAAGAGAGGGTAGAAAGACAGGGTATAGGAGATGACTGTTACAGCTCAATTAATGCCGGGACATGAGATGGCCCAGCCACTGATAATGACAGAGCGTGCGTTAGAGGAAGAGACGGAGAGAGGGAGAGAGCCAGAGAGGCAATAGCAGTGATCTCGACAGGATGTTAGGAGGAAGCTGGAGGGGGGGAGAAAAGAGGAGGAGGAGGAGGAGGAGGAGAGGAAATAAGAGCAGATACTGTTAAATCTATTCATGATTCATTATTTCTGACTGCAACTCAAAGCTCCCCTCCCTCCCTTGATGTCTCTCTCCCTCTCCGATCCCTCTCTTTCTCAGGCTGCCCCCCTCCCCTCCCTTCTCTCTCTCCTTTTCCCTCCATTGCTTTCCGTTCTGGGCTCTCATTTTCCCCTCCATCTCTTTTTTCCCCCTCATCTGTTCTCTGAGGTCTTTATCCGTCTCTTCTAAGGCTCCATCCTTCCTGTTTACCCTCTTCTCTTTCATCCGTTCAATTAATCTCCATCCCCTCTTTTCCTCTCATCCCAGCTCTCACACTTTTTTCCAGCCTCTCTCTCCCCACCACCATCTCTCCATTCCCCCCACCCCCCCTTCTCTTATAACTTGTCTTTTTTCTTCTCTACCGTGCTTTTTCTTGCAGTCTCTTATATCTTCAGAGTCCTCGTTTTTTTTTAAATTGATCTTTCTCTTTTTTTCTCAAACCATCCCACTTACTTTTCCATCGCCTCTCCCTTTGTCACGTCCTCTTTTCTACAACCTCTCTTTTCATGCCTTATCCCCGTCCATTCTTTTCCCATCAAATTTTCTTATACTATCACTTCTTTCTATCTATCCTTTTTATGCCGTTTTTTTCATTTTATATTTTATCACACACTCTCAATTCACTTCTTTTTATTCTTTCTGACAATTTCCGCTTCTTTCTTTACTTTTCTCTCTGTGATACTGTAAGTTTTACCACGTGTCTGTTTCCCATATTATCTCTTCTCTTATCCCTTTTTTTTCATATACAGTTTTCATGTCGCCTCAAACAATTTCCTCTCTCTCATATCCCCCTCTTCTAATAGCCCGATTCCCTGGTATCTTCCTACTCTTCATTTCTGTCTTTCTTTTTTTAACACTCCTCGGCATGACTGTACCTCTTTGGTTTCCTTCTGTCATCCTGACCACCTATCCCTTTCCTCCCCTCTCTTCATTCCCCCTCTTCCTATTTTCCACACTCCCCTCCACCTCCTTAGCCTCCCTCTGTCATCTAACCCCCCCACCCCTTCTTCCTCCTCTCTCATCTCTCAGAGGTGCAGCCAGCACCCCAGTCCATTTCTTCTTTTTGGCGACAAGAGCTGACAGTCCAGTTCTGCTGGTCTCTGCTGCCAGATCGTTCTCTCTCTCTCTCTCTCTCTCTCTCTCTCTCTCTCTCTCTCTCTCTCTCTCTCTCTCTGTTTCTCTCTTTCTCTCCAATCCCTTCCTGTCTCTTGACTGCTGGGCAATAGTTTCTCTTCTTGGAATTAAAGTATAACTTGCACTCACGCCTAATAGTTCATATTCTCTCTCTCTCTCTCTCTCTCTCTCTCTCTCTCTCTCTCTCTCTCTCTCTCTCTATCTCTCTCTCCCCTCTCTCTCTCTCTCTCTCTCTCTCTCTCTCTCTATGATTGTCTCTCTCCCTTTCCTTCAAATATATCTTATTAGAAATCACACTGTGCCAGTCGTCTATTTTTGGGGTTTCCTGCCCTCAGAAGTGGTTCACATCTTGCGTGTATGAGTTCACAGCTGAATGTGAATGAAAAGCTGAGACGACAACTTTCCGTTTCAAGCATAACATTTCAAATGCAATCTGAGGCAGGAGAAAAGGAAGATGAAGGCAGAGCTTTGCTGACATACTCCTGAGTGACCTGCATATTTGTGTTCTTCTACATTAAACGCTACATCAAGGTGAATTACGAGCTACATGTTATCTCTCTTGAATCGCACCATGTCTCAGACGTCGCCTCATCTCTGTCACAGATTGAATGATCTCAGTTGGCACATTTGTAATTGTTTGCTTTTCTACTTTTTACTCCACCCAGGAAGTTTAATTCTGTACTTTCTATTTTAACAAACTACATGGTTCAAATAACAAGGAGTAAGTGTATTTAAGTTAAGTCGTAATCTACTTTTGTAGTAGTTTAACAGCAAAAAAAAAGTTGGTTCAAAAGGGTTGCATTATAAAGCAGATTGCAATTGCACCTTGGTGTATTTGCCAGATTGGAAAACAGCCTCTTGGATGACTTCATTCGTTATTACTGCTGCAAATTGTTCTGTGTGTAACATAGGGTGCCATTAAAACAACAGTGAAAAAGGACCACAGGTCTTCACTGGTCAATTGCTTTCTGCGGCCTCAAGAAATAAATGCACCAACAATGCACCTGACCACACCTCATTTTAAGACCAACACGCTCATGGGCACTCAGATGGGTAAAAGTTAATTAGCTATTTAAACAACGTGGGCGCTAGACAGCAAATGACAACTGCGTCAGACTTAAACTATAGCAAAGACTTCTGAACCAGTAATTGGACATAACTTCATCCAGAGTGTCCACACTGCACTCTGTATTTGGACATAACCCCACTGATTGATCTTTCTGTGCTGCAATTACTTTGATAGCTTAGTGACACAATGCCTTTGAGGTTAAAATGCAGAATGCAGAGGCTTTCATTCGAAGGTGTTTACAGAGATGGTTTCAGACAATGAGCTGCTTTTGAAATGTATATCATCCATGACAGTGTCTGAGTAAACTGCAGAGAGCAAGTTAGCATCACAGATTCACATTTCAACTCAGTGGTCTACTGGTTAATGCTTTACGGGAAAATAGAGTTCCTCGTCAAACAAGCCATATCCTTTTGAAATGTATTAACAAACCTCCAACATGAAATCAATTGTTTCAGAAAGGTTTCGTATTAATGCCAACCAGGAAAACTAAGGAGCATTGCCATATCAGCAATAATTTTCTTTATGAGTCTAAATGTCAGTTTTCTCACTATCGCTCTGTACTCAATTCAAAGCCACAGCAACCTATTGACATAGCAAGGGCAAAAACAATGGCAGCAACAAATTATGACTCCCTTCATGCTAGCTAATCTGTAAGTAAATAAACGACCTCTCAGAAGAGGCACGCTGCACCAGTAAAGAGATGGATTACATGCTAGGAAGGTGGTTATGGGTTTTGTCAGCTGAAGTTACAAATTTCATCATCATTTCATTTCATCTCATAAATGGCCTATAGGGAATCTAATTGACCGAAATTCCTCATAGTGACAGTAAAGTCCCTGTTTACAGCAAACAGTAAAATGACTGGTAACTACCACATGCTGCAGAAAAAAGCTAAACCTTGAGGTCATCGCAAGGTTTAGCTTTTTCTGCAGTCAACATTGTCCTGCAATACCTGGTAAAACATTCACCATTTCTATGAATACCATCTGTACAAGTCAGTTTAATGGTATGACTATTCAATCATTCTGACATCAGTAGTTGTTTCTTCTCTCACTTGTTCTATTTTGATCATAATGGAAGAGACTGGACACAGAAATACAAGTTAATCAATATAAATAGACAATAAAGTGCAAAAACAACGACTCTCCTTGTATTTCCAGACTTATCTTTTCGTTCACTTCTCTTTTCATTTGAAAGGCATCCAGAGGTGAGCTGCAGTACTGAGCAGTGATCCTGACAAGTCATAAAATCAGCCATCGATTACTCAGTGTTCAACCAAGTCCCGCATTCTCATCATCGCAACACAAACGTAAGCTGAAGCAGATCCTGCTAATGTTATTTAAATTAAATGACACATGTATGGTACTATACGATGCTTGGCAACAACCCTGCGCTAATCCACAGTGCAAACACAACACATAAAACAGGCCAGCAGCAAGAAAATATATAGTACAAACCCACCCACACATGATGACACACGGGCATACAAAGTTTGTGTGCATCAAATAACACATTCACCTCCTCCCACTGACGAATTCACAGAAAATGAGACACACAACCTCAGCATACACAGGAGCATTATCGGGTCGACAATGAGAAAAAAAAAACCATCTCTTACCTGCTTGTGCATCTCGATGTTGAGACCGTAGGACATCTCATAGTACTGTGGAGAGAAACACAAATGACAGAGCTTCTTTAGTATTTTATACACGCAGCACATTAACATTCAGTCTTACACAATATCCCCCATTGAACATCTGTTGAGTCGATGCATATGCTGCTGTTTGTCACTGTGGTTTTACTGAAAGACAGAAAAGTGAGAGTGAGAAGATGAGAGAGATATAGAGAGTTTGTCTCTGTGTGTGTGTGTGTGTGTGTGTGTGTGTGTGTGTGTGTGTGTGTGTGTGTGTGAATAGATAATGAGGTATTTATGTATTGGTGTTAGTTATGTGCTTTCAGCAAGTGTGTGTTTTTGAGGGGGGGGGCTTTAAAGTCTGTAAACTGCCGTCTATGCAGAGCAGCTGAATGAGCATGACAGTGTGTGCTTTTACTGAATTCTGTGTGTCTGCCTATGTGTGTGTGTGTGTGTGTGTGTGTGTGTGTGTGTGTGTGTGTGTGTGTGTGTGTGTGTGTGTGTGGTTGTGTGTGTGTGTGTGTACAATTCTACCTATATATTGTGCATCAGAATAATGAGCCACACTGTGTTTGCTGACAACGCTGTTCACTGTGTAAAAGCGTAAAAATTGTGTGTCTGTACAGTACATGGGTCGAATAATGTAAAAGCTCCCTTTTAAACCAGCTACCAATATACAATCTATTTATGGGTTTTTACCTATCATTGTTCAAGAGCACTGCCTTTTAGTTTAAGAGCAGGGCTTGATTTCAAGTTCAGATTTTGTAATACTTTTACTCAAAACCCTGCGCTTGCACTCAAATATACTCTGCTTGTGCTTAGATTTCCTGCGCCCCAGCTTCAGCTTTTCTATTTTGGGTCTCACTGCTTCTTTGCACATGTGAACTTTTTCTTCAGGGCTTGGATTTTTTGTGCAGCAAGTCATATAAAATCACCGAACCAATAGAATGGCAGGTGTAGTGAGGTCAAATGGAATTGCTCCGGCCTTGGGCGCAGGAAAACTTAGCTTGGAGGATAACGGGAGTTGGGTTTTGGAAGAGCAGCCGGACACACACAAACACACAAACACACAAACACACAAACAAACTCTACGATTAATACATAGGATATTACGTCAAATGGTGACCAGAGCCTTAACTTCAGACCTTAGCCTTTATTTTAAGAGAGAAATACTTTTATTTCTAACTCCCTGTGGCTGATAAGTATAAGTAATTGGTCATATTTTGATTGAAAGACTTTTTTGTCCCTCTGCTAATTCACACTCGCACCCGGCACAGAGGCTGCAGTGGAGGCAGTGAACCAGGGGAGTAAAGATAACTCCAGTTGACGACTAAACTCATTATTGTCGGCGCAAAACGAAAGCAAAAGGCCAATTACATACTTTATCAAACCACCTGTTCAACAAACATTTAGAATAGTTTCAACTGTGTTGTCCACAGACTCCTGACATGTTTTACACAACCACAGCATACTGTTTAATAATCTAATAGGTAAGGTAAAATAAAAGCAGTCTGTCTGTAGCTGATTATCATAGTTTGACCTTAAATATCGAAAGGTTCTTGTAAACTTCGCTAAGCTACTGCTGAGTTTGATTCTTGTGAAAGTTATCTTCAGCAAAAACAGTTCACAAATTTAAGTTACTTAGATGTGAATATTTGTTGTTTTCTTTTGCAACTATTACCCTGACTGCACATCAGTTATATATATATATATATTTAAGTAGAAAGCACAAGTTTAAACATTCCCATTTTGAGCATGTTAAATGCCCGGCCACCACCTCTGCACATGTTCACTTGAAGAATTTTCTTACTCACTCTCTTCTGTGTGCGTTTGTGCGTGTGTGTGTGTGTGTGTGTGTGTGTGTGTGTGTGTGTGTGTGTGTGTGTGTGTGTGTGTGTGTGTGTGTGTGTGTGTGTGTGAATATTAGTTATGTTCTGTAATGGTGTTGGTCGCGAGAGGCAAACAGACAGCAAGGATCCGTCAAGGTGACGGAGGCAGCCTCTGCCACCAGATGAGCAACGCTCTGAATGATGAGAGTGAGACGCGACTGACTCGCTTCCTCTCTGCGTTCTCTTGTTAATTTTCACTCTATCACTCTAGCCCTCTCTTCTCTCTCTCCATTTATTCCCCTCCTCTTTCAGTCCCTCCCTCTCACTCCCATCTCTTTCTTTCAGAGGCTGTCACTCTGTCTTTTCTCTCTGCCCTCCTTCTCTCTGGTTATTCCCTTCACTCTCTCTCTCTTGCTGTCAGATGTTCTTTCACTCTCCATTTCAGTCCATCTCCTCAGTCTATTTCCTGTCCTATTTTACTCACTCGCTATCTTTGTCTGTCTCGGTCCGTGCACAGCGCCCATTCATCTAATTCAAATTCAATTTATTGCTATGAACATTGTTAGGTGCAGATCTGCCACGTACACTACACCATACCACATACAGTAAAGATCATTACATACAATATACTTGTCCTGTAATGAGGAAAAAACAAATGAGTGCATAATAATCATTAAATGAGGAATAATTATGATAAGGAATTGCTTTACAATTAGATATAATGTATTTGTGAGAATAAATTAAAATAAAAGGTGGCAGATTTTAGTTTGAGGTGTGTATCGCTTGTTGTCCCTCAGGCTGTTTCATGGTTCCACATATTTTTGCTACTTCAGTGGCAACGTCAGTGTTTCCCAGGTAAACATCAAACATTTGGTTATAAATAATACTCTTTAAGTTTTAGTTCAGAAAATTGAGCATTTATGCAAATTAACTATCTTTCTGTCACTCTCATTTCACAGTTAAGTGTTCCCTCTATCAGTTCCTTTCATTGAACTATGCTGGGCAACCACCTTCACACTCATCCTTGGCCTCCTCTTACCCTCAAGTAAATTGATCAAAATGAGCTCCATGCAGTGAGTTTTACAGATTTGTTTTATTTTTATTTCAGGAAAAAGATAGCATTGGTTCTCGGTATCATCAGATACCTTGAGTCAAGGTGCTGGATTGGTATCTCGACCCTGCCCCTTCCTTCCTGCCCAGGATCTGTAGCTGCCTCGTGACTTATGACTCGTTTGCAAGAGCGATGACAGAGTGACATTTTTATGATGTGACGAAACATCTCAGAAAGGAGGCTGGTGCGGATTAGCACGTGGACACCCACCCGAGCCCGTCAGGACCCATCGAGCCCTGCTGGTATGATGAATCAGGCCGAGCTCAGTCAAACAAATTTAAATAATATTTAGGTTTGCTCACGGTAGCTGGGGAAGCCTGCTACATTAGGGAGGACATTAGGTTCGGGTCGGGTTTGAACACAAAAACAGAATATCTGTCGGGATCGGGTCAGGCTTGGCCTATTTTCTCTCAGGCTCTCTCGGGTTCAGGCAGAAAATTGCAGCCCGAGCCGTATGCTAGGGAGGATATATTGATTACTAATGAGGATGGGAGCATGTACGTTTCTTTTAAACCACAACCATGGTCTTTCCCTAATTTAACCATCCACCCACCTATCCATCCCTCTATCCATCCCTATATCCATCTAATAGTCCTTTGCAATGTGCTGTTCCTTCGTTGTCACCTGTCACTTCTTTAGCACCTCCTTCCTCTGGTGTTCTCACTCTGCTGTCAACACCTTTCCTGACGATTATCTTTCTTTCTTTCTTTTTTAACAATCTTCCACTCTCTCCATTATCCTCCCCTTGTTTTGTCTGTATCATTTTCATCTCCGTCCTTTACACTGTACTCTCTCATCCCTTCTCCTTTCAGTCATTTCTATCAATCATCTTTCTCCTTTATGTTCTCTCTCCATTTCATGCGCTCTCTCATTTTCTACTTGGCTCATTCACTTTGCATTTGTTCTCTTTCGTCCTTGTCAACAGCTATGTCTATATCTTCGCCTTTTCTCCCCCTGTCCACTGTGTACTCTGTCCCTTCCTTTCTATTCCTGACACACACACACACACACACACACACACAAAATATGTTTTTCAAGTACAAAAAAACATATACAATCTTGCACTCTCTTTCTCATGCTAAAATGTGCACACATTCTACACAAGTACATGCACACACCCGAAAACACACACACACGCACATATACACGCACACACATACATGTATATATTTAGGCACTCACCCACAAACATGCTTGAGCCTGCTCTTTGTGTTTCTGTGTCTGCCTCTCCTCCAGCCCTCTCAACATGAGAGACATGTGACATCTCTCTTTGTTCTTCATCTTTCTCTCCCTCTCCGTCTCCATCTCTCATCATCCCCTCTGTTCACATCTCCATCATTACACCTCTCCTCAGCCCTCTCCATCTTTTTGACTCAATTCCTGTCCGTCTCTCCTTATTAATTCTCCCTCCATCTCTCCCATCAGCCTCTCCACCTCTCTGTCATTACTCTCCATGTCTCTTTCGCACTCGCTCCTCTTTCAGTCCCTCCTCGCTAACATCCTCTTTTCATTTAGTGTCTCACTTTTACCCACTACACTGACAGCTTAGTGCTACAAAACCAGGGCCCTAGCAATTGAATGCAACCCTGCAAGAACATAGGTCACTTCAGTGGCTCCACACTCTGGACCAAAAGGAAGCAGCTCACTACATATAACCAGAAGGACAGAAATTGAATAAAGCTATGACGGGGACACTGCTCTGTAGAGCCAGAGGGAAAGCATGTGGGCTCCTGTTAGCGACAGCACAAGTTAAGGAACCTTGATTCTGCTAATGTGCATTTCTGAGAGTCAGCGGAGTGAGTGGAGAAGCTGTACAGTCGCCTTCCATCAAGTTCCATTGAGACCGTTTGATTAAAAAATGCCATCCATGTCAAAGCATTCCTCAGTCCGGTTGCGAGACATTTTTCTTCAGCAATGCATCTCTCAGCTTAAAGAAAGTCCAAGGCAAAGGCTGAGAAAACCTACATGTGAATTCTCCAAGTTAAACAACCACATAGTTTGCACGTCCCTCACCTCAGATACGAACCATAGGAGCGTACCAGCATCTAGAGGACCTGTGTCATCATGGTAACAATAATAAATACGCTGTTTTTTGAAGAGTCAGGAATGAAAGAACTGTGAAAGTTTCACATAAGAGAACAATTTTGTATATCTCTATTAGACATACATGAATGGATAATATAGTCAAATGATGACACTATAGTAGAATGTAATATAATTGTAGACATATACTATACAAAGTAACCAATTAAAATGTCCTAATATCTGATACAATCCAGTTTTTTTTACTTCTTTAATGTTTCTGTATAGTGCTTATAAGGTAGATGATGCGCTGCTCAAGATCACACAACCACAAAAGGTAAACTTAGCTTCACCTCCACCAATAAAACACTAACAACAACTTCAAATTATAATAAAAATACCAGATCCAAAATCTACATATTTTATATATTCATATATGTGTGTGTGTTGTACTTTGGAGTATTTAAGCTTTAATGAAGTTAGTTTGACTGCTTTTTCCACCGACCAATTACTGAAAATTGTAAAGAATAATTTTCCATATTTTGGGCCTCATACAAGTCAAAGTTATTCCCCACATAGCTGGAGGTCAAAAATCATTGTGTACAAATGCCCCTCATTGTTCTGCCACTTGAGAACTGCGGCACCATATTGCTGATAACAATATGCGATTGCAATTGTTTATTGGTCCCTGCAGGATAATTTCCTTAAACGCTGACTTGAAATGGGGCGAGGTCAGATACAGACCATCACCTTCGGGACAGCACTAAAACAAATTAGAGGGTTTTTCATTTAATCCTGTGTCATTCAGCGTGAAGAAAGACAAAGCAGCGATTGTCAGAGATAGCGGTGTTATGTTATCAGGATTCGAAACAGCAGCATGTGACAGGAAGCTAGAAGCTGACAGTAATATGACCAAGCCAGTTTCAACACCGCTCAGTTACAGTGCTTGAAGTTGCTCCAGCTGGACATTTGCTCTTTTAACTACAAAACCAATTCAGACTGGACCAGTGAAATTCTCCTGTGAAGAGGGGGAGAATAATAGAATAAGTGCAGAGAATATAGTAACAGTTGTCCTGTGGGTGTAGGCTAGACAGCAGTCAAGTGACTATTGTTCTGTTTTACAGTCTGTACAGCACTCTAGTGACAACACTATGGGAGTCTGGTCTGGACTGTACTGGAGTCACAACTGTGCCTTGCAGTGTGTTAACACTCACCAACAATGTTCAGTTACAACTCAACACTGTGTGACTCAGAAATACACTTAAAGCTCAGGAGGATGTCTGCAGAAATGGATATTTGTATTCTTTGTTTCTTTTTTTTTCACACTTTTGCATCTGTTGCGAGTTAGAAACATCCTCAACACTCGCTTTTGGTGGAGCCAGCGGAGGATCTCCTGCTATTTTCTCAGATGGGCACCTTTGGACATTCAGGTTTCACTTGGGGCTGACAGGAGAGACTCCAAAGAAGGTCTGGAGTCTCTCAAGTGGACATTTGTGTTCTCACTCCAGAAAATGTCCAGAGATTCTTCAGTAAAGTTAAGTTAAGATTTGTCTACTGACATTACTGTTCACATTACAGGCAAACACAAGCATGTTATAGTCCTGTAGACACCAATAAAAAAGTTATAGGATATTGTACTGTGTGGGTCATCGAGTATTAACTGCTGTCCTCTACACTGCAGCATAGTAATAACTGTGCTGCATAAAGTAGTAAAAGTTGTGGTGCTCGAAAATATGTGCATTGTGTGTTGTAGTCAGTGTTTAATAGGTCCATCCTCTCTTAACTGTCTGCGCCCCCCCTCCAACCTCCAATTAACCCAACGCCTACTCCACCCACCCCCAACAGGCCTGCAGTTCGCCTTATATAATCCCTCTGTTGTGACACCGTGTTCTCATCCAGCACTCTGTGAGATCTCTTGTCTGTGCAGGCTGTGTGTGTGTGTGTGTGTGTGTGTGTGTGTGTGTGTGTGTGTGTGTGTGTGTGTGTGTGTGTGTGTGTGTGTGTGTGTGTGTGTGTGTGTGTGTGTGTGTGTGTGTGTGTGTGTGTGTGTATGTGTCTGTGTGAGTAGCAGATTGCGAATCACATGTGGTAGACGTGTGTGTGCCCGCGTGCGTGAGTGTTATGCGTTAAGCGTTAAGCCTGGTGGAAGGACGCTCAGCCGACTGGGTGACAACACTTACCGAGAGCACCCAGCACTGCCCACCCAGAGAGTAAAGAAGGAGAGCGTGTGTGTGCGTGTGTGTGTGTGTGTGTGAACTTCTCCATGTCAGAGCAAAGTAAACATGACTTCTAACAAGAATACAAGTGTTCTTGGATTACAACTCACAAAATGCATTTTCCTGTTAGATGTTAGGGGGAAGAACAAATATGGTGTCAAAACACCAGGCATGTTTTTATCCACGTAAATACTTATAGTCATTATTTATAGTTGTTTCTGATAAAGTTTATGGTCAAACTGTACGCCCTATTCGTCATAGAGGCTTGATAACAACATCTTAGTAATCACTGCAAAAGCTTTTTATTAAATAAATATATCAGCCAATGAATCTTTCACTCCCTTATATCAGACCCTATATTGCTCTGGCTCTATTATTCCCTGAGATGTAAAGTGATGTAAAAAGCTAGATGGTTGTTGTAAGAATTCTGATTAACAGCTAAATGTACTATGTGGATCTTGACTATGTTTTTTAAATGACAATATATTTTATGATTCAGATAACACTGGAGAGATTAACTGGGCTGAATTCATGTTATTGGACTCAAATTAACATCTGAATGCTGCTCTTCCCCAACAAAGACACATATGAAAAGAGTCTGCGTGCTTCACCAGTGTTGATTGTTGAATGAAAAACCTAAAGGCATATTAGGCTTTTAAACTTTCTTTTAAAACTTAACATGTGCACCTCTATTTGTTATAAAAGTGTTATTGTAATTCAACCAAATCCAAACTCTCTGGAGCTTTAAAAGGTTAAAATGTTCAAAGTGAGTCTGGATCTCACTCACTGCATTATTATCATCTCCTCATGTCTCTGCCTGGCTTTGGGCCTCGCTGTGTCAGTTCAGCAAACAGGTTACTTCAGATGAATTAGGGTGCAGTGTGATTCTTGTTTATCTGATCAAACTGTAATGTTCCGCTCCTGTGAACATAGCCCATATCTAGCGTGTATCTGCCACTAATAACATACACACCGCGCTGTCATCATCAGGCACACACAGACAAAATGCATTCCTGCAATTCTCTCAACAAGCTGCTGTCTCTCTCGCCTTTCCTCTCGTTCTCTCTCTGTTTCTTTCCTCCTTCAATCTCGTGTTTCCCTCCTCCTTTTCCACTCTTCCATTCTTCAGGGAGTGTTTGCTCTCTCATTCCCCTCCACCCCCCTGGTGTTGAGAGAGTGTCAGACGACGGTGCCAGTCTCTCTCTCTCTCTCTCTCTTTCGCTCTCTCTCTCTCTCTCTCTCTTTATTCTGCAAAGAACGCTGGCAGACTTTAAAATGATCTTAGAAAGTGGGTCTAATCCAAGGTGATTTATCTAAATGGGACATATTCATGTGAGTGTGCAACTCTACATTTAGGCATGTGTAGCTTTATAGCGTGTGTGTATAGCGTGAGCGGCTTGTATTTACTCCTCAGTGTGTGTGTGTGCATCAGTGTGCGCTTGTGTGTGTACAAGTGTGCAGGTGTGGATGAGAAAACCCTTGTTCGTCAGTGTCTCTCGGGTGAGCTTGTCTCTTTCATCCGCCTGCCCACACACGCACTTAAACACACACACATACCGCCGATGTTAAAACATTTATTAGCACGCCGCGCTAACCCACATCAGAGGTTAGGTTAGCAGGCTCTGACTCCTCCATTGTGCCCTGTCAGGGGGTGACGACTAAATCAGTCACGGCAGACACTCAGCCTCACTGCAGCTTCTCTTGCAGCCAGTTTCGTCAGAGGCAGCGCCAGAAGAACTGGGAAGATACTGACCTTGAATGTGAAGGGGTTTATATCTGTGTGTACATGCAGTGGGGGAGACCCTGTCCATCTTCACGCCGGCCCTGTTTGTTTCTCCGGCTCCAGACAGTTCAGACAGGTTTAAGACTCTTAAAACAGACCCAATCCTTCCCTACATCTGGCCCTGCTTAAATCCCCTGGCCAACTCCCACTATCAGAGAGCGACGTTTAGCTTAGTGGGGAGCAATCCCTCTTCCTTCCTGTCCTCATCCTTACATCACTTTAATTTCTTCTTCTCTTTCTCCAATTCTCAGCTTCATCTCCTCTCTCTTCTGTTTTCAATCCCCGCCACATCTCCTTTGCTCTGTCATAATATTAACTCTTCTTGTCTTTGTTTCCCTCTCTCTTTCTTTTCTCCTTCATTTCTTTGTCAGTGTCCTTGTTCTCTTTTTTTTCTCTTTTTACTTTTTTTTCCTTGTCTCTCTGCCAATGCCCTTGTGTCCTCTCTCAGTGTCCCTATCTTGCTCTTCACTTCTCTTATTGCTTCTATTCTCTCTCTTCTGTTTTTTTCCACTCTCTCCTTCCCTTTTTCTTCCTCTCTTCTCTCTCTCCTCTCTTTCTCAAGCAGTCTGTGACTGTAATGTTGCTAAAGAGAACACTGTGTCAGGCTGAATCAGACAGATGAGCCGGGAGTGGAGTAAGAGGCTGAGAGCACCGCATTAATCCACACACACACACACACACACACAAACACACACACACACACACACACACACACACACACACACACACACACACACACACACACACATACAAACACACACAGACGCACGTGCACGCACAAATACATTTCATCTCTGCCTGAGGAGATGAACTGAACGGACACAGATACATGTACACACACACACGCACGTTCCAACAAATGACCGCATGGCAGGCATGAGACAAAACACTGAAGCCGTGATAAACTAAAATGATAAATTCATACAAAATAAAGCAGAAAAATAGTTGATAACATTTTCTGCAATTGGAACCAATCACAGATGTTGGAAAATATCTGTTTCAGTAAACAACCATGATTTTAGACATTTTATCGTTTAAGAAACTGAGACTGTTTTTTGTAAGAGACATAACTGAGAGATGGTTTGAAATATGATGTCATAATATTAATGATAAACTGCTTTTGTATGCTGTTGAACATCCTCTGCAGGAGGCTAGAAGTAAAGTAAGTGATCAAAGCAGAAAAATAAACCCATAAATCAGGAATCAACAGCAGAAAGTCTTATTAATATCTCTGTAGTTGACAGTGGGTTCGTTTTGACTGTCTTTACCCATTTCCGGATCAGCTTCACACTGAGCAGGTAGGTAGAGAGCTGCCGGTGCTGCCTGCAAGCTGTGCAAACATCAAATATCCAACATACACAACGAGAGTAAGCAAACATGTCTCGCTTTCCCCAAACTCTGAATCACACCTCATATCTCAGATTTATTCAGAGATTTTAAACTAAATCTGATGAAAATTCAGTCTGATTATCAGGCTACGGACAGATCCCTTCTGGTAATGCTACTTTGAGGAAATAGCATTTTTTTTTTTAAAGGCCAGCAAAGGTGAACTCCCCAGGCGGGAGTCATGCTTGCACTTTGTGTCAGAATGTGCCCGACACGTCCACGCCCCCTGATTAGCCGGGGCTACAATGCAACCTTATTTAAAAATACACAGCGGAATTCCAGGATGAAGGGGAGCAGTGAAATCTGAGAGCCATGAATTATAAATACAAAAGCCAGAGAAAAGCCAAACGCCCACAGACACTCTCAACGTGTGTGACTGCATGTTTGTGTGTTTGCAGCCACCGCTAACGTTACATACCGCCAGTGTCTCTCTACACAAAGAAACACATGGGCCAGTCTAGCAAAGCAGCCAACATAAAACATATCCTCCGTCCAAAACGCTGAGGGAGTGGGTCTGCCAACCCTACAAATACACCACTGTATATCCAAACCTGGCTGTGTCGCTTTACTGCAGCAACAATCCTCAGACAGGAGCAATTTGAGAGGGTTATGGCATCATTTCTTTAAGTGTGAAATGTGTAAAACTTGCTCATTGGCAGCTTTAGATTTAAAGTTGTAAATGCGAGAAAAAATAAACTTCTAAACTTAGAAAAGTTTCATGCCATATGGAGATTTCTAGCAGCAGAGGAAAACTAACACCTTCTGTTGAAACATGGTGGTGGATAGAGAAGTAGAACTCTTAGTAAATATAATTCAACTGCAGGTATTGGCTCTGGTCAGCAGTTTGCTTTTTGTATGTCCCCTTGAATAGTTCAATTCATTATGGACATTTTCAGTCTCTTTCACCGTAATTATCTCCATTCCCTGATTAGCATTACCAACTAAAACGGTTGCAAAAACTGAATTGACAGAAAAACTGATTTTTGCGATAACTCCCTGAACCTGTAATCATAAGAATAGTATATAATCAACACAGCTGCTGAGTATTTTCTGTACATGGAAATCGAAGCCGAATTCAAATCCTCGAAATTAAAAAACAAAACACAATGATTGTAACTGCTTTCCACAGGAGTAAATATCGGATCTGATGTTCCCATTGGCCGGATGATATCCGTTGTCAGCACCTTGCAAAACTGCAAGTGACAATAGCATAACTAACCAGACCAAGGAGTTTTTTTGTTTTTTTTCTGAATCTACGAGGTCTGCTTGGATGGTAAAAAAATTTCTGGACAACAACACGAGCATGTGGCATATAGTGCTGCACACAAATACACAATGCAGCAATGGAAAATACCAACTTCTATCTATTATGTTGCGTTGTAATGAGAAGTGTCCATTTTTGGGGTTTGTTATGAAACTGAAGCATGAAAAATAACAACACACTGTGGATAATTCATGGGAAACACTGGTTTGACATGGTGAGATAGAGCCTTGGCATTGGCGGAGGTGTGCACTCAATGATTTGGGAATGATAATGGCTTGAGTTAAACTAAATTAAGATTAGGAAAGACCTGTTGTTATTGTTAAGAGTGACGACCGTCATTAGTAAAGAGAAGAGAGCAGTGACCTCCCGTATGAGAATCACACATTATGATGACCCACTAAACTGCCTCGTCTTCCTGCCTATAAAAAACCTTGTGGTTCTAATACAACCTAATATTATTTCCTCCTTTACTCCCAGTGGCATGTGGGGGTCATTGCCAGTTTAACACGGCGATGCAGTTTTTAAGCTGGTGCCCAAATGACTCGTCAAAGTCTCGCCAAATAATCACAAAAGGTCAAACTGGAAAAAACACCACAAACAATAAGAGTAAAATCTCAGTCTGCCACCTGACAGAGAAAAAATCTTAAAGTGTTCAAAAGTTCACCAAAAAATTCCACATGCATCAGCCGTGTATAATCCTGCATAACCATCGCGCCACTTTCCAACCCCTCGCCCTCACGCTGGAAGAGCTTACAACTGATGAATAGTCCAGGCAGGAGCAGTGCAGCGTGGTGAGCACAGCCCCAGCCTGTGGAAACAGGCCTCAGTATGGATGACAGGACTAACGAGCTAAATATAGCCTTCTGGGTTATCTCCTCTGTGGGCGCAGCGAGTCCGTTGTTGCTTCACATTATTTACGTGTCTGTGCATGCACCCTCTCTCTCTTTTTCTCTCTATCTCCCTTTTTTTCATTTCACGCCCCCCCACACAAACACATCACTATCTCTTTCTCTTGCACTCCGTGTTGCATACTCTTTTCTCTGCTCTTTCTATCTCTCTGTCTCTCTCTCTTTCTCTCTTCTCTCCCCTTCTCTCTCTCTCTCTCTCTCTCTCTCTCTCTCTCTCTCGCTCTCGCTCTCTCTCTATTCCATCCCTTCACAGCCTCTTTTTTTCCTCAAACCCCCATCTCTCCTCTCTGCAATTCGGTCCCCTGGTACATCTTTCTCATTCCTTTTCAGCATTTTTCTCTCCCTCTCTCTTTCCCCTCTGTATCTCTCTCCTGCCTCTATCGCTCTCTACCATTTCTCTTTTATTCTCTTTATCTCTGCCTCCCTTTGTATCCTTCCCTCCCTCCCTCAGCAGCTCCCTGTTTTTTTTGTCTGAAAAAGTCTGAGCTCTTTTTTCCTCTCAAGCTATCTCTCCCTTTGAGCCTCTCTCTCACTGCCCTCCCTCTCATTTCTGTACTTTGCCTATGAAGTAGCGTTGCAATGCGCACGCACAACGACTAGCCATGCTCTACACCCCAGTTCAAATCAAATAGCCTCGAGTTATAGCCATCTGAAATGCTAACCTTACATACATGTCATCAGCATCTGACCGGCTGTCATAGTGAACTAACTACTGAAATCTAACTTACAACTTTAGCAGAGGACATTCATGTGGTTGTTCTCCATTCCTTAGCTTCCCAGAGGAGCAGTTGTCACAAAGGCCAATAAATATGGATAAAGATTGATTAAATGTCATCCATTCCTTTGCCTATGGACTGACACATTAGTGCATCCATGCTGCCACACCACCACTCCTCTTGTACCAGCTCAGGGTGGTGGGGATTTGCAGTGGAGAAGGTGGAAGGCTTCACTATTTGCTCCACATAGTAATTCAGTGAAACCTCAGCTCAAATGAGGAGTGTCTGAGATTTGAGGGATTTTACTTTTGGAATAAAAACAGCTTCAATGTTTATATGACACATATTAAATGTAACGAAACAGTAGAATAAAAAGAGAAGAAGATTAAAATCAACAAATGACTCAGCAATGTCGGTTAAAATACACAAAGCAATATCTACCCATGGTTTGTTTACTAACATTAGCCACCACAATGTTACCCCAGTGTATTAAACTGAACAATATTAAACTGAACTGCAGGCCTAGTTTTTCTTTTTCTCCAAGTGAGGAAATAGAATATTTGCATACATAAATGTTTAAGCACAAAGAGCAGAGTGTTTTTTTTCCCTGCCTTCCCACCTCTAACCAGTAAAAATGACAATGCAGCAAAGTATCCTTTCCTTCATCATTCACTCTACTGAGTACTGACGTCTTTATTTTGTGATGCATTTGCAAAGAAACATGTCAAAGTCAGCTGATTAAACTTGGACATTTTGTGCTGCTGGAATTGATGCTTGCTGAGTTAGGTTCCCAGCTTATTAGATGAGCTTGACCTCTGTTTGCACTGCAACATTTCCTCAGAATGGATGTTTAATGCAGCTTTAGTTGCTCGGCACAAGCATGTGAATGAAATCATTCAAAACAAAAACTACTTGTGTTTGTTCGTTTCTGTTGCTCAATGTCAATGAGCAACTCAATCCACGGTGTGATCTAATGCTGCCTCGTCACACGTTTGACTACTGAATAATATTCTCAGCATGATGCAGCTATTCATGAAATGCATGTGAATGTGCACATGTCATAAGAACAAAAACATGGTTTATTTTTCCTTCTAAAAACGTCATAGTCGGCTTTATCTGACAGAAATTATAAGAAAAACTGCTGCAATGTTTGGCACTGTTATCATTATGTCATAAGTCATATAAACTTTTATAAAGTTGAGATAACAATATGTAATGGGTAAAAATATCCAACAGCTTAAGATGATGATGTTTTTGGCTCTTATTGTATTATCAGACGGAACAAGAATTAGAATCAGGAAAAGCTGGTTTCTGAGAAATAAAGACCTTTAATGGAAAATCCTCATAAGAAATAAGCAACAACAGTGTGTGTGTGTGTGTGTGTGTGTGTGTGTGTGTGTGTGTGTGTGTGTGTGTGTGTGTGTTATCTGTTTATCTCCTGTCTGCCTGCCTGTCTGTGTGCTTACATATTAATTTTGTCTGCCAGCTGACCTGTCTGTCTGCTCGCCTTTTTTTCCCTCCAACTGTATTTATCCGTCTATCTGCCTCTCTGGTTCTTTCTCTTTCCGCCTATCCATCTGTGTGTCTATCTAGCTTACGGCCCTGATCCTGCCTGCTCTCCCAGGTTTATGAAATGCGAGCAGCTTAGCAGATGGTGCATATCGTATTCTGGTCGGCTCTGTGTGGGTTTTGTACCACAGACGAAGGCTTACGATACATGTGAGCCTTTAGTCGCGCAGATACAGCGACACAGAGGGAGCTCTGTCTGTTACACACGAGAGAAAACTAAGAGAGAGGAGGAAGACACGAGAGGAACAGAATGAGAAAAACATGAGGGTCTGAGGGATGAAAAATACGCAAAGGGCTGTGGAATAAAATGAGGGAGTACAAATCCAGGGGAGGTTTGAGAGTGCAAGATAAACAGTGCACCTTGAAAACATATGATAAACCTTTACCGGTTTAGTATATGTTTATACAATACGTGCATTGTGGAAAAATGGGTACAATGTTACATATATTCATGATTTAGTTTTGGGGCTTTTCAAAGTAAATAATGCACAGATATTAGAGATATTGTGTGACACTGTCATTTCAGGATGTGACTTCAATGTGATAACTTTCTATGAGTTTTGAAAGCGTACACTGTGTTGACTGCTTCAGCAAATTATTAATGTGAATAAAATGAGTGAAATAAATTGCACCACTCGGGGGGGAAAGACTGAGATGAAACAGTGAGAACAATAGATTAGAGGAAACAGCTTTTACTCCTAAATGATGCTAGAAATCAACAACATAAATCCAACTGTTCAAAAGCACAGACACAAGTCCCCTGACTGTAATTACGTAAGAACCCATCAGACAGTTTTCTAACTCTGAGTGAGTCGAACACATCACAGTGCAGCTCCCAGTAAAGGTTTGATTGGACTCACCATGATGTAGTGCCTCTGCATCTCCGTCTTCTCACTGGCCAGCTTCTCACACTCCAGCTTCAGGCTGCACAAGCGCAAAAAAAGGACAGACACACACACATACGGATTAAATGTTTTATTTGCATCCATTGAAATGAATTATAATTCCCACAGGGCTTAGATATTGCTGAGGTCGAGTACAGTTTAAGGCTGTGTGAGGATACTGAAAAGTTATTTCTAACCCCACAATCAGGCTCCACATTACTGCTGACAGTAACACTGAAAAATATCCCCTTCATGGCAGCGACAGCCAGCAGGGTGTGTCTTTCTCTCTACTGCAGTTCATCACACCTACTGTACATGTGTGTGGGAGGCTGTCTGGCCGTGTGTGTCCTGTGTTCATCCCTTTGTTTATTGAGCTTAGATACAGCTCAAACCGAGCACCTGACAAAGAACGGTTCAGGTCAGAGCCTTTTTGTTATAGGTTCTTCTTTAGTCTTGTCAAGTTCAGGTTCTTTCAAACAGGTTTTAAATTCTTCGCATAAGTCAATAATGTAAAATCTTAAAAAAATGCAAGCTTCTGAAAACCCTTCAGTTAATCTGATAAAGCTTCACTGCAGGTACATTATTAACATGCATCTGTTCCGGACTGTTGAAACTCTCTGGTTGAGGTGGGCTTTTCTTTTTATCCTTTCTGACACCATCAGAAAAGGTCGAACAATATCTGATTTATTATTAATAAGAAAAGCTATGGTGTCCTGGTCTCTGGCTGGTAATGTGCATGGTTGTACTTGACACTTATTACACAACCACTCATGATGAACATGTAAAGATATTAGTTGGCGTTTGCATCTTTGCGTGTGTGTTATCAGAGATCCATCAGTGCTGCAATGAAGTAGGATTGCTGAATCCCAGCAGGCTGTGCGGCATGCCCACAGAGGTGTGAGCTGTGTGTTTTAACCTACAATGGTTTATCTCTCTCAGCCAAGGTCACCTCTGGTCAGCCATATGATAACGTGACCATATGTGACCTCCGGCTTTGGATATTCCAAAAAAAGATCATACTCTGTGTGATATTTTGTCCCAAACGAAGAAATGAGTTATCCAAAACTTCAGTCCCATTGAATCGAAGTGTACTGGCAAGAGTGATTAGCGGAAATGATTTAATTGTAGGATAAGACAAAAAAACTATATTTGTTTAATTATATGAACATTACAAATGAAAATGGAAATTTCTTTAAAAAAAAGACAGTGACTAGAGAAAGGTCATTTGAGGTAATCTTATAAACAGAAAAAGTTCTGATGCTATATTGATTTCCCTTACTACAATTAATGTTTACTTGTTAAAGAATGTGATGTATAGATTGAGGCAGAAGACAGAATTATGTATGAGCGGCTCCAACTCACCATCGGTCTCCAATATTTTCACGCTCAGTTTCGTAATAATGATTGAAGCTCATCACTTACATGCTGCCATATTATCTTTATTAGTCCATATATCCAAGAATTCAAAGTCCATGTATACTGAACTGAACAACATTCAATTTTAGAGTAGAAGATACTGTATTTAAATAACGGAAGAGTACGGTTCTTCATCAGATTTACAGTTTTATTAGAAAGCATTGATCTACTGTATGTTGACCAATGACATTCATGAGCTGATTGTATTGTGTACTCGAATGACACTCACTGAAGTGCATACCTCCATCAAGGCCAAACTGTCCCCTTATCAAGCTGCAACATATTTCACACACTCCCTAAATATGGCAGAATATGTCATCAAGATTCATTAATTATAGTCTGAGAAATCTTTGAAAATGTTGAAAAATTCCCTATAAAGTGAAACATTTACCCTGGTGTGTGTATTAACGTGTGCAATGTAATATTTTGTGTGTACCTGTGATACTGGGCCTGGAGGAACTGGAATTCCTCCTTGATTCGGTCCAGGGTTTCCAGGACTGTGAACTTGAAAGACTGGCCAGGTTGCAAGGGTACCTGGGAAAAGATTGAGAGAAGGAGAGAAAGAAAGCATGAAAAACAGACACTGGGGAACACATGTGTGCATGTGCCAGTTCTAGATTAGATTGTATGATTTATGTCTTTATCGCAAAACCATATAGGGATTTTATAAAAGGTTGAAAGGTTGCGGATGAGTTTTTAGGTTTGGGTTAGGGTCATGCATTTAGTCGTAATGGTTCGGGTTAGGGTGAGAGGCTGTGGGATGTCAAGGAGTGTTTTCACAACTATAATAAGGCTAATTTGTGTGTGTGTGTGTGTGTGTGTGTGTGTGTGTGTGTGTGTGTGTGTGTGTGTGTGTGTGTGTGTGTGTGTGTGTGTGTGTGTGTGTGTGCGCGTGTGTGCGTGTGTGTGTGTTTGCTGTGTGTGTCTGTGTGTGTGCCAGAGAGCAAGGTAAGGGGAGAAAAAGCAGGGATGAAAGTGAGAGGGAAGGTCACTTCTCCTTCCCACACATCATAAAGCCTCGTCCTCTCTCTCTCTCTGTGTTCTCCTCCTCCTCCTAATGACTCTGCCTCCTTCCCTCACTGCCCCCATCCTTTCTTCCTCTCCTCTGCCTCTCCCTCCGTTCCACATTAGCATCCTCTCCACTCTGCCAGGTTGCTAATGTATTCCAGCCTACAAAGAGCTGAGAAGGGAGGAAACGTCAAATGAATAACTTATCGGGAATCACGGCAGCGTCTCTCACCTGCTAAAAGCTAAAGAAGGCCCAACAAAACAAGCACCTCCCAGGGGCCCCCCTCAGCCCTCCCTATCTGTCTAAAGTGATTTCAACAGCCACCCTCCTCCTGCAGAATTTCCATGAAGTTTGAGAAACAAGGGCACCGTGGATGTTTTTTTATGCTGTAGTTGTTTATGTTTGGGAACGGTAATAAATAGAAGTAAGTGTGGGTTTTTGGGGAGATTCTCAGAGGAGAATTTTATTCAACAAGAAGATACCCCCTTTCTCCCCCTATTTGTTTTGGCTAACTTCTCCTCGACTGTGGGACTCGCCCACTGTGAACCTGGAGGATGAAGACGACCAGGTCTCACCAGGAGGGCGATGAGGTTCACTCTGTCCCCTTATATACTAAAAAAGTGATGCAAACGACAAAGACAATACTACTGGATTGAGAGTACTCAAAATTAGTATCCTTTGACTGTGGTCATTTTCAGAACTTCGGACAATGTTCCGAATGTTGGGTGCGGAGTTTGGCTTTCACATATGAGGAACGCAGCAGGATATTGTCACTAGGTCAGTTGCATTCATGATAACAGGAAAATGTTGGAAAAACATTTAGGTAGAGCATGCGGGAGGCGGGACATGATGGATGAATTCTCCCGCTGAAATCTTGTGTTTTTGTTTACCGCACAGTCATCATGACAACTGTCTGACATTATCAAAAACTCTCAAATCTTGCTGTCTTTCCAAATTGGCAACATAATCAGTATCTCAAATTTCCCCACTGTGGGACTAATAAAGGATTCTATATATGGATTCTATATATCTTCTACGTGTATTGTACCTATTTTTCCGTGATGTGTTTGTATTTTTTTTATTTGCGTGTGTAGAAAACATCATGAACACGGCAACTCTGTAGGTTTAAGAGATATTTTCCTCCTATAAAACTTTATTGTCCCCTAGGGGGGATTTGTTTTCACAGTCATTTCAGTACAATCAATACAAAAGGAAACATTTCAGCAGAGGCAACCCATCAGACAGAGGCAAACTACCGAACGTCACATGAAACATAAAATATGTCGCACACAAGTCACAACTCACAAGTCACAACTCACCACAGGCAAGTCTATGTGGCTGACTCTGACATTTTTGGGGCATTTTACCAAGCGACTGGCAGGAACACTTACTCAAAATGTCCCGATCAACTGACTGTTTCTCACATACAAGCCCCCCTGAAATTTTCATGTGAATGTCCAGAGTTCGGTGCATATCTGAATTGTGAGATATCTTCTGATATCATCTTCTGATTGTAGATAAGCTGCAGTCGACTTTCAGATGAAGATGCAAAGCTCAACCTTGATGTGAGCTCAGGATGTGATGAAGGATGTGTCATCGTGAGGAAACCGATGTACTTTTCTTGCCACTGATGATAATGTAGACAGTTAATCATTTACTTTACGGTAACAAAACATATGATTTGTGTTAGTAATTCAAATACCAAAGGCAGCTATAAATCCATGCATCCGCCCCCTTTGTTCATCTGTTCACATAACTCACTATCCACCTATTCACTCATTCACACGGAGTGGCACGGTGCTGGGTCTGAAGTGTAGCTGGGTGGCTATCGGCACGCAGCTATACGGCTAAAAGACTGCCGGTTTCAATGGCGGGGCTTCATTAGTCTAGACAAGCACAATTCAATTAGATTTCAATTAGTCCGACGGTGGAGGTCAGAGACGCGGTGGGTTCCCCAGTAATTAATCCGGAGCCGAGTTGAGCTGAGCTAAACTGAGCCGAGGCAGGCGTAGCGGGGACATCTAGATGGCTGGATGGGCACAACACACACACACACACACACATACAAACGCACACACATACACACACACACACCCACAAACCCTCTGGCTGGTGTGGGAGGGAGTGGTGAAGGGGGAGGGCGTGATAGAAGAGGGCAGGGGGGGTGTCTGCCAACAGATCCCCACTGACCTTGATTCACACCACACACACTCAGTGGGGGAGGGAAGGAGGGGGATGAAGGAAGGGTGAGGGATAGATAGCGATCTGGCACATGCAGATACACACATACACACACACACACACACAAACAAACACATTACCGTGAGTACAGTTAAAGGCACACAAACAAATGCGCAGAGCCTGCAGATTCACACTTTAAGGCTACACACAGAACACACGTGGGAATGGGTGAAGGGATAGATGGATGGATTTACAGAAAAAGGCAGGGGAGAGATAGATAGTCGTCTGACAGACAGAGAGATGGATGGTCTGAGCGATGGAGGGAGTGATAGACTAGTCTGACATTCTTACAGAGGAATGAAAGAACGAGCAAAGAGACAGATGATGAAAGAGCGGCATCGCTGCTGACTGAGAGAGATAGGGCGACCATTCATCCGCCTGACACCGAGGGGATGGGAGGAAGATGGAGAGAGAGAGAGAGAGAGAGAGAGAGAGAGACAGAGAGAGAGAGAGAGAGAGAGAGAGAGAGAGAGAGAGAGAGAGAGAGAGAGAGAGAGAGAGAGAGAGAGAGAGAGAGAGAGAGAGAGAGAGAGAGAGAGAGACAGGGTGTCACGCCGCCTTTGCTTTACTCAACACAGCCCGGCTGCTCTGCCCTGTGCTCTGTCCGTCGGTCTGTGGCAACACTGCTCCCACCATCTGCTGCCATGAGCGCACAGAACACATACTCATGCGAATGCACACAAACAAAGTGGTGCTGGCAAGTTGCATCAGCAGCGCAAAGTCACATGACAAAGCCCATAGTCGCAGACCAGGATGGTACGAGCGATTTGCGTGAGTGATAACCATTGGTGTCAACATAATGTCCTCCGTAGTGTGCTGCTGGGAATGACTGGAATTTATTTCTATAGAATTTGTTTCTTCTGGTTTGACAGTTGTATGTTTTCGACTGAGGTTAATAGGCCGTTAAGTTATAAGGAGAAATTTCCGGCCTGTGCTGAGCCCTGCATATGAGTTCATGCTTTTTAGCAAAGGGAGAGGGTCTGGCTCAAGGACACTTCAGCAGGTACGAATAAAACTGAGGGGATGAATGTGCATCGGTCTGCAATGTTTACAAAGATGGAGCCATCAGCAAGTCATGCCGTATGTACACCAGAGCAAACATTTGTTGTTTGTGTGTGGGTGTTTGTGTGTGGGTGTGTGTCTCCTGGTCTCTTCTGTATTGTGACAGATGGCAGCCCAGACTGTTAGAGGTCCAATAGCACATCATGAAGGGCCAAAAACAGCCGACCGCCTCCTGTGTTTTCTTGTGTGTTTAAGTGTGTGTGCGTGTGTGTGTGATTCTGTAGTATGTGTGTATGTGTGTTTGTGTGTGTGTGTGTCTGTGGTAGGTGTGTGTGTACATGTAGTCAGCATAGGGGATCCTGAAACTCAAAACTGATCCGGTTAATCTAGGAGGTGGAGGCTGAGGAGGGGGGGAGGGAAGAACAATTTGCGCACAAACACACACACAATCACACTCACAAATACACACACACACACAAACACCATGTGGGACAGCAGTCAATCACAATTTGGAGGAGCTGGCACGGGCAAGCGGAGCATTAGGAAGGATTATCTATGGGGGGAGGGGGGAGGTGAAGGGAGGAGTGGCGGGTGAAGCCTATTTTACTGTATCACATAACAAAATGGAGGTGGGACCCAGTGGCCACAACCATCACCTTTCTGTGTGTGTGTGTGTGTGTGTGTGTGTGTGTGTGTGTGTGTGTGTGTGTGTGTGTGTGTGTGTGTGTGTGTGTGTGTGTGTGTGTGTGTGTCTGTAGGTTGATCCACCTGTCTGTAGCATTATTGATAAAAAAAATGTTTACAAAAGAGATCGATATCAATCAGTGGCAGAAAGACACGAAGATTTGTCGAGATTGTTATAAACTAAGATAAAGCATCACACTCAAGCTCAGTTCAGTCTGGTTCTGTGTGTCTGTTTGTCCCTCACATGGAAGTCCTCTGTTCAAGCAGCTGCTTGTTTTTCCACCAGTGGCAGCGGCTGCATGAGAGAGACAGCAACTGGGAAACAGATGCAGGTCTGGGAGTGATTGGGAAAGAAATGATTGTATCTGTCTGCTTGTCATCTATCCGTTTAGCCCCTGGCACACTTTCTACCAACACATGAGTGTTCACATGGAATCAGCAGGCATGCCTATGCATGGACGCAACCATCCAAACCAAACAGTCACCAACAAAACATTTTCTCTTGCTTCTCTGTCACCTCGCTCTCTGTCTCTCTTTTCTCTCCCTTTGTTCTTCACTTCTCCTTCTTTAACCCCCTTTGTTCTTCCTTTTCTCTGTGTGGGTCTGAGACAGGCACAGACACTGTGATAGCACATGAAATAGTAATGGACTGGTGAAATATTTAGGAAAAAGTCATGTGAATAGATGACAAGTGTGGCAGAGGAGTGTGTGTGTGTGTGTGTGTGTGTGTGTGTGTGTGTGTGTGTGTGTGTGTGTGTGTGTGTGTGTGTGTGTGTGTGTGTGTGTGTGTGTGTGTGTGTGTGTGTGGGTGTGTGTGTGTGTGTGGGTGCGTGTTTGTTTGCTTGCTTGTGAACAACAGTCAGTCAGTTACGATGGACGGTTGGCGGTAGGCGTGGCATAACAGACATAACAATCACAGTTTTCATGTTTGGGATACACAACAGGAGTTAATGGGACACAAAAACACAGTATCAGATTGAACAGGTTCACCACCTGCCTCCTCTTACACATCAACATGATTTGATTTAAAAAACAGTCTATGGTTTAAACATGATTTCATTGGCTGGTGCCTCCGCATGAGAAGTTGAGCTCTTTGCCACCTTCTGCCTTGCTCAGCGCGAGCCACACAACGAATCAGAATCACAATCCGTCTGTCAGTTGGATGATCAGATGGTCAGTCCACTGCTTAACCAGTCAGTCAAACAGAGAGCTATCCAGTTAATGCTGCAGCTCACCAGTCAGCCGCTAAGCCAGCGCTGGATTACAAATCAGGGAGAGATTGGCAGCCAAAAGAGTGTCTGGACTCCATCCAAGCCTCGCTCTGATCATTTCTTTTAATGACAAAGAAAAGAACAAAACACAGGATTTGGGGATAGAAAAGGGCCTGTTTTGTTTTTTAAAACCAGAAAGCAGACGTATCTGGGTGTCTGCGGATGTCTGAGCAGAAAATGTTGGCTGCTCTGACTTTGTTTTGCTTGATCTGTGGGGTCGTCTCACTGCGGCTGTATTGTTGTTACTTGACTTTTTGCCATTTTATTCGGTTGCCTTAGAAATGCGGGATGAAATTAAATGTAAACAAGATGAGGACAAAGAAAAGAAGGGGAGAATGTCATCGGCAGGAGGTGACAGCAATGTGCTGTGCTGTTTACCGTACATGGCTTTCATTACAGCCACAAATGTTGGGGGGGGGGGGAACAAACTGCCCAAGAGAGCCAGAAAACAAGACAGGTCTACTTTGTGCGAGAGCAAATGGCACACAGTTGCATGTACAAAGTCAAAAGTCCAGCAATCACATGCATACGAAATTAACTTGCATATTCCAGCCCGTGCACTTTCAATACATAAACACATCAGAATCCAACGTAAAGACACAAACACAAACAATCTCACTGTGGGCTCTGCACTCATTAACCGAGCATATGTGATTTCTGTGGCCACATATTTGGCATTAGTTTGTTTACTTGGCCGTAAAAATAAAGTGTTACCCTTCTCATGGCCAAAGGAGAAGGAAGCCCTCAGCACGCACACACACACACACACACACACACACACACACACACAGATGATTAAATATTTTGATTGCAATGCTTTTCAAACCGTTTCTTAAACTGTACCACACACACACAGGCAGCTTTTGATTCTTTGGTTTTTCCCTCTCTCCTCCTGATACTATCTCAACAGCTGTTTAAGTGTCATAACACACATTTCCAAAGCAGAATGACTGAATGATTTTTGACGATGTAATAATGATGATCAGAGGAGTTCTTTATTCATTATTTCTGCATCTCTGGAACAAAATTAAACACCTTCAGCAAATAAACTATTTGGCTCTCACTCTCTCTCTCTTTTTAATGTGGGAATGTTGAATAAAGGGTCTGATCTTCATCCTTCAGACTTCAGCCGCCACAACTCTTATAGCTGGGGGAATATTTGTAATATATGTACACACAGCCCCACACACACACACACACACACACACACACACACACACACACACACACACACACACACACACACACACACACACACACAGGGCTCTGTGAGTGCACACACAGCCAAAGCTTTCTTTTCTGCGGTTTAAAACGAATGTAGAGAGAAACACAAACCTGTGTGTGTGTTTGTGTCACTGGGGTGGGGCAGCCAATCAAGGGCTAGTACATTCACAGCAACAGTTGAGGTCGGACTGGGACATTTTATTGTTATTGTTGTTAGCGCACACACACACACAAACACACACACACACACAAGCGAACAACCATCGCTCTCTTTTCCCCTTTTTCTTCCAGATGTAATCACACACTCTAACAGCTCCACACTCACACCCATGCACAAGTAATTTTACAGGAACACAAGGACAGATACACACTCATACTTGGTGCACACACACAGCAACACATGTACTTACACACAGAGGCACTTAACACTTAAGAGCTAATGTACTCTAAAAAGAAAATTGCAAAAACATCTCAAATTTAAGAACACACGTACATGCATGTGCACACACATTTACACACGTCCGACTCAGTAAACAAGGCAACACGCACTGTTCATACAAGAGTGTATAAACCCACACAGCACTGAGGAACAAGTTGTGATAACGCTGCCCCAGCCTTCGATGTACATGTTATCTTTTTATACAGCAGACCCTGTCCTCATCATGTCCAAAGGGACAGAGGAGTTAAGAGCAGCAGCACTCAGGCCAGCTCTCAACTCTGCAGCTCACATGTAGACGATGGTGTCTGACACATTATGTCTACTGAGCAGAGTGCTGTTGTGTCTGTTTACTAGGACTACACAATTAATCATAAAAATCATGCTCTCGATTCACACCCACACGCCATCACATTTGTAATTAACAACAACTCTGCTGCATTTTTATTTTAATCAGCTGCTCCCACCACCCACGAAATGCTGCATTATCTTTGCTCTGTCCCTCAACCAATGACATCCCAGTATTGCGCCACCTAGTGCGGAAAAACAGGAAGCTGGTGAAATAGATCGACTGAGAGACAAGTGGAGAAAACTTTGTGTTCAGAACATATAAACAATAATTCTCCAGAAGAAACCCCCTCTGATAATAGGAGAGAATCGACAATCTCAAGTCTAAACAAGAAAATCTATTTTTTTACGTAATCGTGCGGCTCTAGTGTTTACTGGGAAGCAATGTGATGTGTGTTCATGTTTTATATGACTGTGACTATTCTTCAGCACAAACATCATTCATAATTCTGTTGAATGTCCAACCTTGTAAATGACTTTGTGTGTGCAGCAGCAAAAGGATACTTTGGTCACAAATGATCTGACATCTGATATGTGAAGGTTGTTTAACAATCTTTTTGTTTTTGGAAAATGGTAATCAATAATTCAAAGTATATTACGTTTGCAGTGCAATTGCTAAAGCATATATTTTTAAAACTGCAGGAAGTGCTAAGACAGTTTATCTGAAATATGCGTAATTAAAGTACTTGAAAGGGTAAAGCGAAAGGGGGCGAGAGGAAGTGTATAATCATGGTGTGCACATAGATTGAAAAAAGTGGATGAAATGCATATTTTATGAGAAACCCTGATTTGAATTTACAAACACATACTTGCACATGCACACGTGTATGTACATAAACATGCACCCACAGACACTCACATAAACTCTGGAACCACAAACACACACATGCATGTGTGCACACACACAACTGTTCTTTGCACCCTCACACCTCTCCACGGATCACATTTCATAGCAACACCAGAAATAAAGTTCCACTGGCAGCAGAGGGCTGCAGAAGAAGGAGGAGGAGAGAGAGAGAGAGAAAAAAGACAGGGAGAAAAAACAGAAGGGAGAATAGGGAGTGAGAGACAGAGGCTATCGATTGGCTGGAGTTGGCTCAATCTGGGATTGAACTTTATCACAAACACAGAGATCGCAGAAGGAAGCTCTCTGATACGCCTCTAAAGGAGAGAACAGAGGAATGTTCACATCATTCTTCCTTTGCATCTCTCATTCATTTTCATTTCTACTTCCACCCCCAGCCGGGCCTTTTTAAAGAAGTCTCTCTCTCTGTCTTTTTTCTCCCTCTCGCCTCTTACATCTTTCACTTTCGCCCTTTGTTTTTCACTTCTCTCTTGTTCAGATTGGCGTCTCGCTTCCAGCGGCTGGCTTATTAGCATTCTCTCTGTACATATAATTGATTCCTCATGCCTTCCTCTTGTGAAAATGTCATTCATAATTCTGTGTGATAGCTAGCTGGCTGGCTTGCCGGCTAGTTGGCTGGCTGACTGGCTGGGTGAGTGGTTGGCTGGCTGGCTGGCTGGCTGACTGTGAGGCAAAGTGGTCACAGACCCAGTTTGTAGCAGATACAAAGAGACTGACAGCTAAATGTGATGATATCACCCGGACAGGGGCCTGAGTCAGACCGAGTCTAAGCTGCAATTCATCCTGTTCTTTAAACCCTCACTTCATGCTGGCAGGTAAATTAACAGCAGAGTCTCACTGCTGAAGACGGGTGAAACCGAACGGGGCAAAGTGACTTAAAGCAGATGCACTCATGACCTTTCTTAGTGGTAATGGAAATGAATTAAGTGGAACTTTACTATCAGTCAGCGTGTGTGTGTGTGTGTGTGTGTGTGTGTGTGTGTGTGTGTGTGTGTGTGTGTGTGTGTGTGTGTGTGTGTGCATTCGCTTAGCAACAGAAATCAGCAAATGAACAGCTGACAGGCGTAAAAACACTTCATCACACCTGCACACAGACACACACATGGACAAACCCACGGGCACCCCAACACCAACACACTGCCATGCACACAAGCAGTTCTACACACACGCTGTGCACACACACACACCACACACTAATGGACACAATGTACACATGCAAGCTGAGAAGTGCAGATTCAGTTATATGCCACCTACACGCTTAACCCTCAACCAGATTTCAAAGGCACCTGGTGGCAGCTGACAGAGGTGTGTGTGTGTGTGTGTGTGTGTGTGTGTGTGTGTGTGTGTGTGTGTGTGTGTGTGTGTGTGTGTGTGTGTGTGTGTGTGTGTGTGTGTGTGTGTGTGTGTGTGTGTGTGTGTGTGTGGTGCAGATATTGCTCAGGTTGTGGGGACCTAAATCAGTTTAACCAGTCACAATATGGGGACTTGTCTTCCTTATGATGGTGAAGACGTTTAAAGATTATTGAGATTAAGGTAAGGGCTTGGGTTAGACAAGTAGTAACTGTGTAATGTCCTCTGAGGTCATGTGTGTACATTACAGGGAATCTCTTATCCCAACCCCCCCCCCCCCCCCTCACATCTCACTCCTCATGTTACAGTACAGCCCCTCTATCTAAACAGGAGGGAAAAGACAGGATGAAAAACGACGAGGAAAGAAAAAGACACGAAGACTTTAAGCATGGACCCAGAAGCAGAGAGGACACGTGAGGACGAGACCAAATGAAAGTTAAAAAAAAAGAGGAAAAACGCAAGAAACGAGAGAAGCAGAGAAGCATGAAGGGACCGTGAGGGAAAAGAGGACAGGAGAGAGAAGCAACAAGGCAAATTAGGGACATGAAAAGTGACAGCAGCAGCAGACAGACATGGAGAGAGAAGGAGGGACGGAAGGAGAAAGGAGTGGGACGGACAGGAGACAGAGACATGAGGAGGTACTCACCGGATGCCTGCCCTGAGGGTACATGATCCCAGGAGAGGAGAGGCTGCCGGTCCGTGTGATGGCCAGGCTCGTCCCCTGGCCCTCCACTCCTCCGCCCTCCACTGGTCACACTGTCTCTCTATCAGTAAGTCCTCCGCAGTCTTTGTATGCGTATTGTCCTCAGATGTGAGTCTCTGTTGACACACAGCTAGAGAGCTCTCACTCCGTCGGTAGGTTTCTCCAACACTGTCATGATTAAACAGAGCACCAGACTTTACCTCCTCCTCCTCCTTATCCACCTCCTTATCCTCCTCCTCCTGCTGCTGCTTCTTCTTTTCCCAGTGAACCCAAAGTCTCAGTTTGTCCTCCTCTTCCTCCTCCTCCTCGTCTTCCTCTCAGTGTCTCTCCCTCTTTCCTCACCCCGTGATCAGTCAAGGTCCACGCGTAGTGACATGACACAGAGAATGTCATCCAGGCAAGTCCTCTCTCTCTCTCTTCCTCCCTCCTCTTCCTCCCTCCTGCTGCTCCGCGTGCCCCCCCTTCGCTCGGCCGTCCAATGGCAAAACACACAAACATAAACACACGCGTCCGAACAGTGTCCGCCGCCTCCTCCTCCTCTTGATGCTCCTCAACGCTGACTACTGCCGCAGAAAACAGAAGAGGAAGGAGGAGAAGAAGAAGATGAAGAAGAAGAAGAAAAAAAAAGAAGGAGGGAGGGGTGAAGTGAGAGAGGGAGAGAGAGAGAGAGAGAGAGAGAGAGAGAGAGAGAGAGAGAGAGAGAGAGAGAGAGAGAGAGCTTTGTTTTTAATCTAAATGTGGAGGGAAAAAACGCAGGAAGAGAGGGAAGCAGGAAAGAACAGCAGGTCAGTGGAGGATCCAGCGGGCTTTTCAGCAGCAAGCCCTAGACTGTAATATATTGTGCCTGTTGGCTTCAACACAAACATGACAGGCTGCTAAAGCTCCTCTTAAGGTGGAACTGAGTAGATAGAGACACCCAGTCACACTCACACTCAGAGAGAGAGAGAGGGAGAGAGAGAGAGAGAGAGAGAGAGAGAGAGAGAGAGAGAGGGAGGGAGGATGGAGATGGATCCCTTTTCAATTGTGGTCAGATAGAGAAAGCAATCAGTCATGCACAAAGACTCACGCTCAAACTGATATGATCGGGATTCACACACTAACACACACACACGCAAATTCATGACAGCTATGTGGACACAGTACAAAAACACACACACACACATACTGCCGTAGTCGTACTTTCAGGGAACATTACATAGACTTGCAATCATTTACTGGAGACTGTATTTGGAAAAATCACGTTAACACTATACCTCAAATCAGGACAACAGCACCGAAAGTTGAGAATATTTGTAAACAACTTGCTGACGTCATCACTTACAAATCAAGAAGCACAATCGCACAATAGGCTTTTCATTGTTTTTTTATGCAATCTCTGAAAGAACACCTATATTCCGACATTTGTGGTAAATAGGTGTTTTTATGATTGACATGCATAGGTTTGATGGACCTGATCATTTTTTCCTTGCTATTCGTTAACTATATTAACGAGAGAGTGTTGGTTAAGGAAAGAGGTGTTGTTGAAACACTTTGCCATTTTCTTTATAGAACCTGTGTTTTTGTTTACATTTCAACTTCAAAGCTCATGAACACATCAAAGTCCAAACAACGACCAGGGGGCATGTGAAGGCACAGTAAAATTAACCCTAGCATTTCTACTACTGGCCCAAAAATCTGCCTTTCCCCAATGAAATGTGTTCCCGACGGTAGCATATGACAGAGAAACACACACACACACAGTTGCACATACACATGAAAGTTATTTGGAGTGATAAGTTTATTGCCCAGTTAACACCTCACATTGAGATGTGTCTCGGATGATTGGGCAGCTATCCAGTCATACTTAATTACAAATAAATCCAGGTGTAAACACACTCAGGTTGCATGAGTGGATGCCACTGATCCGAATGACAAACCTCCTGAGGAAGTGGGCCGAGGGGGATCTCATCCGGATGTTTGTTGAGAAAGAACATAGAGTCAGGTAACACAGAATGACTCCCCATCACTGCAGATTGAGCAGGTAAATCGAGTCAAAGCCTACAGAACACATAATAACAGGACATCCAAGTGGAGGCACTTAATTTGACATTCAAACCACTAATGATACGCCAGTTGCAATAATTAGACCTCTGCCTTAATCTGATTATTATCAAGTACTTAGCATCCACACTGCTGGATTTTCCTCTCCTCAGATAAGACATTTTGTGGATATGCAGATAAACAACTATGTGCAGTGTGGAAACGTTTGATCTAGGACTCAATCAGGATACAAGTCACACGTCTCAATTCACATTTGCCTGAGAGAAAATCCCATGCAACACAAAAGTATATACGGTTCTTAATCTGATATTATTATACACGCAGATCTCAAATGGTGCAGTGCAAAACCAGGCAGTGTCCTGCTTAAGATCTTTGTAAAACATTAATAATGTCGAAAATGTATGTTTTTTTTCTTGCTGCCCTCCATTGCTAGATGAAAAGGTAATATTCATGTTCTTTATATTCTGCCCGTGCTGTTTACAACATCTGGACTTCTTAAATGGCATATTTTGTGGGGAAAAAATAAGCACTCAATAAACTTTTCTCTCAGCAGCGACAGTGGCTTATTTTGAATAAACAAACGAGCTGAGCAGCTACCAAAAATCAAATCCACAGCCAACATGACAGAGTGCCACCTCCATAAACCTAATCAACAGAGAGGACAAGAACTGCTCCTTAAAGTACAAGTCTCATACTGTGAAGTGATATCTGGCAAAACTGCAGCACGGGAACGCCACCGCAACGTCCACTCACTGCCAGAGATGTCATCAAAATCAATATGTCGAGTATCTGGAGGATTACTACTGTAACACCCCACAAATATCCCTGCTACAGCGAGATAAAAATGTCTGCCTGCCTACTTTTAACTGCTGGCTCTGGTGCACATGTTATTTACAGGACTTCCCAGAATGGACCAGGACCAACCTGGTATTTAAAGCCCTTCCGTGTACAGTACGCTGGTCTGGCCGTGCCGTCTTTTGGCGCAGTCTATAATGAGTTTAACCGGAGCAGCTCCCACTTTGAACTTGATCAGACGGCCATTAATCCGACACTGTAGAATCTGACACAGTCAGTCTTGGCATCGGTGGACGGTTTCCAGTAAGACAGAAACGGCATTTTATAACGAGCAAGTGAGCCAGAGGGCAGACCCAAAGCCTCAATTAAGGTCACATACCCACACTGTGTTATCCAATGCAGTCTATTAGCGAACACTAGATCCTTTTTGGGGAAACCTAATGCAGTCCTTTGTTAGCGTCCAGCAAAACTACTCTCTCACATGTGTGTAGGGGGAAATGAATAATGGTTAATATTTTTTCTGGTGAATACTTTGGATCTGACACAATTTCATCTATCTGTAACTTAAAGATATATCCGCCCATCCATGCTTACGCTGGACTCACTGGTAAGCATTGAGTTAACATTTGACATTAAGTGCGACTGATGCTCAGTACTGGCACGACCTCCATAACAACCGCACAGTTTCATACTCAGGACACACAGCAAAGCTGGATTTCTAGCTTATGTGCTATGCTAGCAATCAATACAATGCTAAAGAGAAATAGATGGGAAATAAAATCCACAACCCGGGTTGAACACACAACAGGTTGTCCAGCTGCATTTGCCTACTCATTTGTGATTTGATTGGCTAGTTTGTATTAAACATGATTTGATTGGATGGAACCAAAATGTTGGAGGCGGAGCTGAAAGATCTTGAAGAGCATTTCTTTTTTCTGAAGGAGCAGAAGGAGCAGGGGGTATACGTCAGGGCGTAGGGCTCTGAGTACGGTTCACGTCTACATGTCGGCTACAGTGTTGCTTCGACACAGAGGCATGAGTTGGGCTTAAGACAAAAGCAAGATGTCAGTGGGTGTCAGTGGGTTTTTGGCTCAGTGTGAAATGGTAAAGACAGCGTCGACATGAGATGCAGTTAATGTAATGAACTAAAAGATGAATAAATAAACAACCCACTGGCCAGTAACAGTAGCATTGGAAAGCGTTGATTTTATTACACACTATGAATCCTCCATAACTTGAGTTTAACAGCCTTTCCACTCTTAGAAATCAAGTATGGAGTCAGACGGTAACAAATGCCAAAAATTGTGCAAAAAAACCCCAGTTCCACCATCTGGCTAAAAATTTCCACTTGTGAACACTCAGCCATCCAAATCAGTAATATTCAAATCATCAGTCTACCCCAGCACAAACTGGTCATGAGGCAGAACCAGAGCCCTTTCACACCTAGTAAACCCTGTCCATACCTGCTGATATAAGCACAAATGGACAGGCCTAAAATCGTATTTTGTTGTAGAGCCACATGCAGAGCAGCCCCTCATTATCCAGCTCTCTCTCTCTCTCTCTCTCTCTCTCTCTAACAAAAACCGAATTACTCTTTGCAGGCAGCAATGATGCACAGGTTTGTTGATATAACATAGAGCAGGGAGGTGAGATGCAGGTCGAGATTTTACTGTCAGGTGTGAACTGATGTACTTAGCACAGTCCAGTTTTGATATGATAACATGCTACCAGGTATGAACAGGGCCTATGTGGCCTGTCCACACACTGTGAGAAGACACCTTCACAGATGGGAAACAGAAAGGACTTCCACAGCCTACTCCTTCACTTTTTTGACTCTCTCTGTTTGTCTTTCAGTCCTTCTCCGTCCTGCTCTTCTTCCCATCTGCCTTCACTCAGAAGCTCTCTTCCTGCCTTTTCTTTTCACACAGACACACACTGTCATTCAATGGTGCAAACCCCATCACCACCACCACCACATCCATCAACACCATTCCCCACGTAGCCCATTGCACTAATCAGCATTATCTAATTGTCTCAAATGGATTACACAGGTAATTATTCCCCAAACTCCTCACACTGGATTTCAGACAGACAGATGGCCAGGCATACAAACACAGACACAGACAGGCATCAACCATAGACTGTATACAGGCACAGACATCAACACAGCACGATGGCACCATGAAGGGTGAATGACAAGTTTGTGGCCCAAGGTAGAAGACAATGAGAGAGGGTATCAGTGGAAAAAAAAATGTATGCAGCTATGTCGGAAAAAATACTACAAAAATTTACATTTTCCAGTTTAACTTTATTTTATCTCCCAAGAGATGCTGAAAACTAGCAAACAGACGGATGCTTCTCTATAGATATCGTTATAGAAAACGTGCATTGAAAATACAGTATTTATTTTCCGGACCTCTGGTAAAGCATGAGGAGAAGCCGGCTGAGGTGATCCACAGAGGAGCATCAGCACCTTCAGCATCTGAAACACAGAGAAACGGAATGAGCTCTCAACACAGGTACAGCAAAGACATAATGATCTCAGCACACAAAGCTTTAAACAGTAGTGTTCAAACATTTGTTTAAATAAAGTTACTGACAAAACCACAGGTGAGTGGTAGAATCTTGTGGTGAAGTGTCATGTTGCATCTGAACACCCCTCACCTCACCCTCCCCTTTCAAACATGAAGTTGTGATAAAAACTCAAAGGGTGTTTAGTTTGTCCAGTTTGGGCTACTGTTAAAAAAATGGCGGCCTCCGTAGAGATGACCTGTTCCCCATGTTTATATAAAGTATATAAATACAAAGGCCCCATTCTAGGGTAAAGAAAACAACAATTTGTACCATTGAGATGAAACACACTCGTGAAAAACATAACACAGATCATTTTATATTTCATTTCTGCCAACAGATCCCTTTCACCTAAACCTTCCACATTGAACCTTTACCATTGTTTTCACATCATCTACAGACCTGTTCTACCTTCAGACCCGTTCACGGCTCGGTTCTGGTTTCCTGTGTTCGGTCTTACAGCAGCAACGAACTCCAACGTGGAGTCAGACTCTGCCTTCATGCCTTTTCATAAACAGTCTATGTTTCATGCTCTCACGTCTCAATTTAGCCTGAACACACACTCGACCTCAACTCGTCCGTTCCACCTTAAGAGCTCTTCCTCGTCTCGGGGCTCTCTCTGCGCGCTGATTGGACGACAGCGTTCTTCCGTCGAGCCAATCCGCATCGAGGAGCCCCACGTTGGGTCCCGATGTGACGAGACGAGCCGACCAATCGCGAGACGACCCGGTCGCTGAAGGGGTGTGGGCGGAGGCGGGGAGGGGGGAGGGGGGTTTAGGAGTCTGTGGGGGATTGTGGGCATTGAAGTTCCAATTATTCTGCACACGCACATGCACACGCACGCACACACGTTGTCAGTCACGCTACATAAATGCTCAGTAAATTCCACCGTTAATGTCAGTCCCGCTGCGCGCGCACACACACTCACACACACACGCGCACACACACTCACACATACACACACACACACACACACACACACACACACACACACACACCCAGTAGGTAAACGCTACATTTATGAGTTGACTGAAGTCCTCTTCGAAATTAAACAATTTTTTTGACCACGTTTCTTTATTTTATTTCAAACACTGAAAAAATAAATAGATAAATAAGCCTTTGCGTGCATGAATTAAAACAACGAGGAAGGACATAAGTCTTGACCTGGATACATGAAACCAGCTGTAACAAATGTAACTTGCAGGATCTGGGTCTCTCACTTGGAAATATTGCAGCTTTCTTTCTTTTCTTTCTTTCATTTCTTCTTTCTTACTTCCTCCATTCCTTCCTGCTGTATGGATTTAAAAATATGAAGACAAATTGTACACATGTCCGGCATCAGACGACATAAACAAACCGGTTGATCTGTTGTACCTCATTACCCACTCTCTCTTTTTATCTTCATTAAATGAAAACAGAAACACAAAAAACACAAACACACACACACAGTCGATAAACACTACTTTTATTTATTGTGAGTAAAGACAGATTCAAAATTATTTTACCATTTCTCTTTATTTTACTTTAAACGCTGAAAATGTTATATAAGTAAATTGGCCTTTGCATTCATAAACTGGAATAATGAAGAATATGGGACGTCATTAGTCTTAACCTGGATACCTGAGCCCAGGTGTGATATATATTTTATATTTTATATTTTTACCATTCTTTCCTGTCTTCATTCCCTCCTGCTATAGAGCTTTAAATGTATAATTACAACTTGTAGACTTCCAACACAACTGGGCGCTCTGATCGTGTAGTTGTCCCTAATTTCCCTCTTTCTCTTGTTTTCTTTGACACACTCCATCTCTTCCGGTCTTGTTGCATGCGTCTCCTTTCAGAGTGATACTGTGATATTTGCTGCGTCTAGGCACAGACACACTCCACTATGATCGCTCCCTCCACTGAACACATTTTACAACGCGGCTGCAGCAGAGTGAAAATAAAAACCTGCTGACTCCCGGTTTACTCACTCACTTGTCTTGTCTTCACCAGTGCAGAAGGCTGACCCAAAGCTTCATGGACGGGGTATATAAATTTGTCTCTCGGAGGATACTGTCATATTTAAGAATGTTTGGCTGTGGAATGCAATATGCCTGGCTGGGAATGAAGTTCCTGACTGTATCTGCTTATTAAAGGAAACTGACGCTTGAGTGAGATCATCTCACGCTGTGATGTTTCTGACCTGACATCACATGCAGGGCTGTGATACCTGCTTATGAAAGCTGCAGTTCTCTGAGAATGTGGCATCTTTGCTTCTTGAGCTGTGGAGTTTTTCTGTGATTGTTGACTGCACAATTGTGTCACTTAAATCTGACATTTACCTCCGTTGTTTTACATTATTTGAATCAATCAGGCTTTTAAACGCCTGCACACTCAGACTCTCCTGCTCGTTTAAAGAGGACAGATATGACATGAACATAACAACAGGATACCTCTTCAGAAAACCTCAAACATGTGTCTGTTTCAGACAGTTTATTTAGTTTGACTGTGCAAAATGAAATCAACCAACTAAAAATACATTTCATGTGAGGATTTTTTATTGTGTTGTTATTTTTGATGTCATTGATTTGGACGTCACGATGTTCCAAGTTCTATTTATTTCTAATCTGTTCCGTAATATCCAAATTTCCACCATGGCGATCAATTAATGATTATCTTATCTTATCTTATCTTATCTTATCTTACTGTCTGCTTATTTTCAATGGTAATGTGTACTAATGAATGTACTAAAACAGAAATTCAAATGTAAAAAATTAAATCACTCCTGTGTCTTCAGCCTCAAACAAGTCAAATGTTTTTACCATTGCCCTAAGAAATTATCATATGCAAAATCTAAAGCCCCCTTTTCAAGTGGTGTAAAAGCCCACTCACACCCACTTGCATGTTGTTTCTGCCTACAATGGGAATGCATACAATCAGCATTCACTCTCGGGTCTAATTCGTTTTTTTAATTTGACAATCTAGATGTTAGCGCTGCACCTTTTCAGATATATTATGCTGAGCTATATGAACTTCAGGGCGTTGGCGCTAAATAGCCTTGTGCGCTAAATTGTTTACTTATTGTTTTTTACATCTTGGGAACAACATGGGACAACCATTTTTCTTTACTATCGTGATGCAAAACTGGCAGCACAGTGAGGTTGCCGAAACGTAGGTTACAGATTGCCAATGGTTCCCGTCACATAAAGGTAAAAAACAGAAAGCCTGCATATACTTGCTACTTTTGGAGTAAAGGAAGTATCATGATAAAAACTACACTGACATCAGTCCTGCCTTGTTCTGTTTGTGTTCTATAACAACTGACTGTTTCAAAACTGTCTCTGATGTTGAAAATAGTTTGACAAATGAATGTATGTATCAAGGGACATCTACTGGCTTTTATTTTGGAGCTTTCAACCACAACATAGTTTAGAGGCATGAAGAAGAATATGAGATGTGTCTGATAATAGTGGGAAAAGCCTTGTAAATTGTCCTTGACCGAAGACTTATTTGTCAAATATTGTATTCACGTCTGCTTCTGGCTTTTACTTTGTTCTGTTCTGTTATAAAATAATGTATACACACACACACACACACTCACACTCACACACACACAGAACTACACTCACTAATAGGAAGCGGCACAAGGAGAAACCCTATCCCCATGATGTGGGACTCTGGATAAACTCTGCGCTGGTTTGACTGGATAAATAGACGTCTATTCACACATCAGCAAACACAAACACACACAAACAGAGAAACATAAGCACACACTTTCAGGCACACACACACACACACACACACACACACACACACACACACACACACACACACACACACACACACACACACACACACACACACACACACACACACACACACACACACACACACACACACACACACACACACACACACACACACACACACACACACACGGTAGTGTTAGTCCTATAAACTGCCATGTGTATGTACCTGCGGTGTGTTACAGGTCCCCAAGCTCCTGCAAACATGAGATCTCCTGACCTCGTAGTGCAAACATTTGGCTATACTGTGCGTTTGTGTGTGTGTGTGTGTGTGTGTGTGTGTGTGTGTGTGTGTGTGTGTGTGTGTGTGTGTGTGCTTGTGCATGCATTGACGTGACTGGGTGTGACTGTGTATGTTATTGCAGGATCAGTGTGACTTCCTGGCTGTGCGTCTAGCAGGTCCCTAAGAGTGGGACATGTGCAGTAACACTTTGTGCCATAATTAGCTCCATCCAACTTATTTCCTGCTCCGGGCTTCAGGAAAGAACTGTGTCACTGTAAGAATTGTGTGTCGAGGCAATGTGAGCACTTAGCAGATATGTGATGGTAATTACACTTTGGTTTACTGCAGAAAAAAGTAATTTTGCACACACCCATCCAACGCCTGCACCCCCACACCCTCACCCTGCCGTCGTCAATTCCTATATAAGGCACTGAACATTGCAGAAATGTCCAACATGGACATCATTCTGAGGGATACAAGGCTTGTTGCTAATGTCCAAACTGATGGCAAAATCTGAAATGATGCCGGCTGCAGCTCAGACCTCAAAGAGCATCACAGAAGTGTTCTGATGTGAACGGATCGCAGACACCAGGATGTAAATAAGTACAAATGATTTGTGATCACCCTAAGCGCCCGGACAACAATACAACTGGCTTCGATTTCCCACAAAGTCTCACAGCAATGCTGCTTTGATTTCACTCAGTTGTCCTGGAAAACAAAACCAAAAGAAGATGGTATAACCATTCTACGACAAATGAGGTCAAGATCAGATTGTGGGGAAATGAGGGAGGTGTCCAACTGATCATAATGAAGTCAATGTCAGTCACTGTCCTGCTTGGACATGTGTGAATGAAGAGAGACACACAGAGAGAATAAGAGACAGCCAGCTCCATGTTTGGTTCATGTGTCTCCCAGTGCACGTGCTCTATGAATCCGTTTAGCCCAATGGCAATCCCATGTACTTTATGTATGTGTATGAACCATATATATTTGAGTTGTTTTCTATTAGTGACACTTGAGCACAGACACTTCAATTCTTTCTTCAATAAAATATACGTTCTTCGCCTGCAACACTATGTTTCTTGAATAAATCTGTGTGAGTTTCTGTGAGTGTGTAAAAGTACAAAAGATTGCATGCACAGCATGTTTGCGAGTGTGTGTATTTTAATGTGCATAATTTAGCTATATACTGTATGTGTGTGTGTGTATCACATATGAGCATATGCCACATGAGGGGGGTCTGGGCATGAATCTGTTTCATTATTGGTGCGAGTATTGTGTTTTAATGTGTGTGTTCATACAGTATATGTTTGCATAAGTAGTTTGCTGTGGGTGTGTGTGTGTGTGTTTTCTGTGAGTGTGTGAAAGTATGAAAGATTGCATTCACAGTATCCATGTGTGTTTGTGAGTGAGTGTATTTTAATGTGCATAATTTACGTCTGTGTGTGTGACTGTGTGTGTGTGTGTGTGTGTGTGTGTGTGTGTGTACAGTCCCTGCAGGCTGTGGTAGACTGTGCAATCAGACTGCCTGGCATAAGCCAATTGTGTGGCTAACTGGGATTGAGGCGGACTGCAGTGAATAAAATACCTTCTCCTCTTCCATCATCATCATCATCATCATCATCATCATCATCTCTTTGCTTATATGTCTCCTGGGATGCATATAACGATATTTCCTTCTTGTCACGTGCACAAGCTAAATTGTTCACATTCAATATTTTCTCAAACGCACAAAGATACACACATTTTTGTCTCAGTGATAAATGGGTTAATGAAGGAGCAAAATACGTAAATAAATTAAAATAAACATTTTGTTATCAAAAGACAATTTTTCTTTCTTTCTTTCAACATTTATTTATTTAGGTGTCACTATGTTAATTAGGTAGGCACCCAACTTAAGACAGAAGTAGAAGATCACAACGCCCGAACCGATCTGGCTTTTTTTCACCCCTGATCAACAAGCGGACAGAAAAATATAAAAAAAATGAATGTAGAAATTTGCTTTTATATATTCATTTATTTATCCTTATGTCGTTTTGGGTCATTAATAAGTGTTAGGGTTAGATAAGGTGTCCAGGTAAATCTGTGAGAAATCTTTTGTTCATGCCTCTTTTCTTCATCCTTTCCAGTGACACTTGGCAGATAAATCCATGAAGCTCTTTACTTTTTGAACCTTCATCCATCCAACAGCAGCAGCAGCAGCAGCAAAGAGTCGCTAGGTTTTGTCTCTCATCTCTGCACGTTGCTCTATTCGCAGAGTTTCCACTGATCTCAGGCTCCAGCTCCTCTACTGTTTTTCTTGAATTCAATAAACTTCACTGGACAGGAGAAAGTGGTTTACTGATTTATCAATATCACTCGTCAAACTGGAACATCAGTATCTCTGCCTCGGCCCCTCACTTTGTCTTTTCTCCCTTTTCCTTCCTCACGTCTCCGCCTGTCGATCTCTTTTTAAACATTTTGACGGTAGAATGCGTTATGTAAGTGTAGAACGTACTGGCAGGGGTTCCTGCGACCAGATGCAGAGTGTTCAAAAACACACAGAGAGGAAGAGAGAGAGGTGAGACTGACTGAAAGAGAGCAGATGCGCGTGTGCGTGTGTGTGTGTGTGTGTGTGTTTGAGCTGGCCAAGGTGCAGATGGCGGATGTCAGTGTTGAAATATTCATGATGCCATGTTTGGAGATTCCTGGGGGATATCTGCTGGTTCAACTGGCCTCAGAGCAGGCAAGTACTGCAAACAGAGCTTGAATCTGTGTGTGAGTGTGTGTGTGTGTGTGTTTTTTAAAGTTATGGAATCAAAGACAGAGTTAGATCTTTAAAGTTTAGAAGAAGATTTGAAACATCTTTCTGTTGTTTTGAGCCGACGTGTTTTCCTCAGCCTCTCTGGGATTTCTTCTGTCTTACAAAGTAACTAGATCACTGTCAAGTGGATATTTTACATTTCTAGAAGAAAGAAATGGGGGTTATGTTATATAAATACCAAGAACTATAAATACATTGACTTACTCAACAAGTGTCAGGATCTTCAATGGTTTTCCTCTGCTGGTATATATTGTGTGCCGACCTCTCTATGTATTGAGTTATTGAGTATTGAATGTCGCACACCCTTCAGGTCATGATGCACTGTCATGATCTGCTGCTATAAAGACTATAACTTACTTTGGAGAAGGAGACATTTCCTGGAGGCCTTCCTCCAGGAAAAATACATGTAGGAAAGATACGTTTTGTTGTTATATTTCAACAAGTCCATAAAAGTGAGCGGTGATGTGTCCGAAGCCACTAGCTGTAGTGCACCACTGGAATAAAGAGAATTGCATTATACATATAAGACAAATCAATAGTTATAAGTCTTAGTTATAATTTGACATGTAGTGTGCAATTGTTGCATTTGCAGAATCCTTAAGTGTGATGCACAATATCTATTTATCAACAGCTCTTTATCTGCTCATTGGCACAGCAGGGGTTTGAGCTACATGCTAACATTCTCACAATGATGATGTTAATGTAATGATTGTTAGCCGGTGTAATATTTTTATGTTCACAAACGTATGCTACTGTTGTGCCCTGAAAAGGGGAGATGTTAATAACGTCACTCAGACACGGTGCTTCTGCTTCAGTAGCTGCATCAAGAATGGTTTATAATTCACAAAATCAATTTACAACATTACAACAAATGAACATGTAACAGTATATATATGGCCTATTAATCTTTGAACAGTAACTTAAATTATTGATAATTAACAAAATACCTTATCTCTTATTATTTACAAACATAACATACTGAACATTAATCATACACATAGACATCAGCAATATAATACTTTCTTTTAGCTGTCTTGCTAAATTAAACATGTGAACAATGCACACAACATGTGGTGCACTCATGCTCACCACGTGGTGCTACCTGCCTACACTACACAGAGCAGAGCTACATAAAAAGTGTGAACTAACTGCACAAACAGGACACAATCACAAATTCAACCATACAAACATTATAATCTTGTTGCTAAACAGGTCAATAATGTATTCACAGCACATAAACATTCATTTCCTACCTGAAAAGGGGAGATGTTAATAACGTCACTCAGACACGATGCTTCTGCTTCAGTAGCTGCATCAAGAATGACACCCGTGCCCAGAGCTCCCCTAATCCTGCCTCTGCAGGTAAAACTAATCGATCAGCAGATCAGATCAGCAGATCATTCAACCAGGCTATACTAATAGAGTGCAGATGGAAATCATTCATTCATTTTAACTTTATTCATACATTTTAACTATCTATCACACTACCATGTTAACTTTATATCTAAAATTGGTTAATTAGCACTCAACACCACATGCAGCTAAGCCTGATGGAAATTTTGCGGGGTTAGGGTTTAGGGATCCTCATATTATTTCTCAAGCATGACCGTGGATTCATGGACCCCAGGAGCTTCTATACAACATACCGCATCATGTAAATCCATCCAGTAGCCCAGTTGCTGAGATATTTTGGTCCAGTGGACCGAGCATCAGACTGACACTGACACCCACAGAGTCGTGCCGCTGGCAGGGCTAAAAAACAGCAAACAAACAAAGCAGGCAGGGACACAGGAAGGGACAGAAACAGAAGTATGAAACAGGAAGTCAGAGATGGTTTCTTGAATTATGCAGAGGCTCAGCGACCTCAAGCAACTCCTCGTGACATTTCATTGTTTACAACGCAGACACCCTTTTTTACCCTTATATATTATTTTTATATTTACATACACGTGAAAGACAGAGAACCAGTTAGAAAGAAGAGAGAAAGCGGAGGAAATGTGTCCAAGCTTTCCATACCAAGTGATCTTAACTCAATAGTACACACATTAGTCCTCGGCCGTTCCCTCGACTCAGAGCTTGTTGAGAGTGGTGTACGACACATTAGCGTGCCAAGACCATTTGAGCAAGCAGAGCGCTCCAAGCCCAAGTGGAGCAGGTTCGGACTCTGCACGATGTAATGGAAACTGGCAGCGACCGGCATGACAAACGCACACAGCCTCACACAGAGCTGAATAAAAGTGTGAGTTCTCATTACAGACCCAATTTCCACTTTATTTCTACCTTTATCAGCGACTGCAGCCTTAGCTGTTTAGACTGAGTTTTTTGCGCCAACGTGCTCAATCTCACAGGCAATGCAGTGTTACTTGCTTTGGATCTGTTTGTCTATATCTTAGTCAAGCCTGGATCTCAGTGCACAGATCAAAATCAAAACACTGGCTTGAATATTTGCTCCCTTGTTTGGTTCTGTTCAGAAATAAAGATTTTTTTTAAAGTCCAATGGTTAATGCGTCATTTTCTTTTGTTTTCTTTGTAGTCCAATGATGAATGTAACTTAAAACAGTCCTACAGAGTCAAACATACCTTTCAGCTGATATCCTGGGTATCAAATCCTTCCCTGGGTAAAGGCCAAATGTGTTCTTCAAGACCGTTGACTGTATATAAAAATGTACGATGCAGCTCCACTTCTATGTGTTTTTTTTTCCTATCTTTATTCAAAAGGGTTTGCGGGCAGGGCATTTAGATTTTGTAATGCTTTTACTCAAAACCCTGGTCTTGGTCTCATATAGCCCCTGCTTGTGTTTAGATTTGTTCTGCTTGTGCTCAAACTGTGCGCTTGCTTTCAGATATTTTGTTGCCTGGACAGATTTACATGTTTCCAGCTTCAGCTCTTCTCCTACATGCTTCCGAGAACTCAGATTTATTTTCTGTTCTTGGTGAGTCCAAATTCTCCAACCAATAGATTGTGAGGTGTGTGGTTGACAAGTGAAGCTGTGGAGTCGCTCCAACGGAACCCTCAAATAAGTGAAGCTAAGACACCCACAATGAGGGCGGGACAATTTAATTTGTCAACACTACACCTCAAAAAAATTCCACTTTATTTCAACCTGGAGTATTTCCCATAAATGTGGCCATGACCAACAGCTACTTCCAGCATCTGTTAGCTCTCATTTGTAATGATTTGTCTTAAAATCATTAACTTGGAAAAGCTGTAGGAGGGTTACACAGCTTGGCATAACATCATAATAAAAGAAATACTGTTTCTACACTTTGATTTCTAGAGTCCCCTAAACGCAAAAATGAGATTAACATGACTCATAGAGACACAATGGCAACCATTTGAAAAAGCAACATGGTATGAAATGAACAATTACAAATCATGCCAAACCCTTGCTGTGTCACTGACATCATGAACATCAACTTCGACTGTTCGGCTGGGCTGGAATTTAACCCAAAATAAATGTGAATATCTCCGTGGAGAAGCATGTTCATTCTTTAGCCAGTTCTGAGGCTAATGCACATGGGTTGTTACTTCCCTTTACATTTGCTCTACGTGCAGAAACGTTCATGGGTTCCTGCTGTGGCTCTGCTTTGAATTTGACAGGGGAGGAAATAAAGACATCAGATATTGCTTCTCCATTGTGGCGCCTACCACTTCTCTATCCTGTCACGCATGTCTGGACACGTGCAGTAAATAATCGACACAGATACACACGGACCTTTGCACATCTCTGCTCGTACAAATACATACAATATAGATTTATATATACATTGCAGAAGTAGCAGCACAAACATGTTCTCACACGAAGACAGGAACACATACTGCATGTCTCTGTCACCGTGGGCAAATGTTCACACATATCATCACTTGTCTATGCACACCCAGATATGCACAACATTATGCTACACACATGAACACACAAACACACTGAACTTGGCACATTGTCTGGGCCATGTCATGCCAATTAAGTTCAGAAACTAAAGGCTTTCCATCTGGGCTTTCCACCCCGACCTTCAAAATTAACCCTTTCCTGATCTGAGACCAAACACACACATACACACCCACCAACACACACACACACACACACACACACACACACACACACACACACACACACACACACACACACACACACACACACACACACACACACACACACACACACACACACACACACACACACACACACACACACACACACACACATTTGAATCCGCCCACACACACAACTCGGGCTCCAACATTTCTGTTCTCCGTGGCAACCGTATCTGTGACAGGGCAAAATGAAAAGGAGGAAATTGTAAAATCTAGAGCTGACGGATAAGAGGTGAAAAGAACATGAATATATGTGTGTGTGTGTGTGTGTGTGTGTGTGTGTGTGTGTGTGTGTGTGTGTGTGTGTGTGTGTTGAAGGTGAGGGGGAGGACAGGATGTGGAAAGGATGGAAAACTGTCTCAGAGAATAGAAAAGGAAGCGCTGAATTTGGCGTTTGGTCGTAGGGACGGGCCAATTCACATCCATCAGTGGGCTGAACATTTCCTTTTTTTCAGTTCCCAACTATTAGCAGTGAGCTCTGTGGATTATCCTCATCCTGTCTTAATAATAATGGTGACATTGTTTGTGTCTGTTTTTTTAATCAAATGTAGTTTTATCCAAGGTTTGATAACAATTTGGGTGAAGTGGCCCTTTAAATAACTTGTTATGACAGATATATTTTCAGATAAATGGAGCAGAGCAACCTTGTCTTGCTGATGACACCATCTGACAGGAAGCTGGGACATCATGGTCCGCCAAGGGTGTGGGTGGATGCGTTTGAGCGTGCTATCTGCTCGTCTTCTTATGGGGACAAAAAGCAAGTCCCCCATGAGGTGAAGACATATTTTAAGGCTTTCGTCTCCACCATATAAATTGTGTGGTAGAAGTGTGTATGCGAGAGTGCATGTGAACAGAAGAAGTGTGAGTTAATGTGTTAAGGTATTAATGACTGTTATGTGAATGTTTTTTATGTACGTGACATAAAAGCAGTTATATTAGTTAATATTTTCCACATCGATCATCTTTACAAGAGAAATTAACATAAAGGGTGTAAACCTCCTCCTCAAAGTCCAGAAATTAAAAATGGCCTCCTTATAATATACATTAATGGAGATGGAAACATATAGTATTAGATTGAAGCCTATTCTACTACATTTTGTGGTCAGATTACTCTTTTATATGCATGAGATACAATTTGTTGCCACATTTTGATTAATTCATGTGCATGAGATAAGTGTGAACATAGAGAGCCGGCACAACAGAGCAGCCTTCCCCGACAAGCTGACATCCAGGGTTTAGTGACTTAATTCTTTCATTCTTCTCACTTTGCAAAATCTTTATTGTACCCAAGCCCTTCACATGCTCGTCCATCTTTATACACAGTCTATGATACAATACCATTTCGAGCAATTGTGGTTTCCATATAGATTTTGTTCTAGGTTCAAGGGTTCACATTGCTGCAGTTCTTCATGTGAATACTACTTTTTTTTTTAAACTCTTTTTGTGACACACTGTCCTCAGTGACAGCTGCGTTCCCTCAGAGAGTAAATGTCAAAGTGACACTGAGTGAGTATCAAGCCAGTCTGCTGGGCTCTCTGTGTGTGTGTGTGTGTGTGTGTGTGTGTGTGTGTGTGTGTGTGTGTGTGTGTGTGTGTGTGTGTGTGTGTGTGTGTGTGTGTGTGTGTGTGTGTGTGTGTGTGTATGTGTGTGTGTGTGTGTCTGTGTGTGTGTGTGTGTGACCTTGCCTGAGCGTCCCGTGGGACTGGAGCTGCCTGGCTTGACTCAGTCCACTAAACACTCACTATCGACACACTGAGCCAGCGAGCCCCATCCGTCCATCCATCAAGTTCATAAAAACATTCAAAGAAACTCGACTTAATTCATTTTGTTTACTCTCCCTCAACTGAATTATATGACAGAACATTTTTCACATCTCACACTTCTTATGGACAGAATTAGATTTGTTTTCAGGAAGTATTCGCTCACCGAATGCTCCAGTGGGAAGCATTTGGGTCCTATTAAGGCCTCATTTCACTGGCAACGTTCACTGTGCGTTCAGACCACATCACTTTGTTACTGATCTCTCTGCTGCATCTGCTAAATGTTCTACTGTTGTACTTTGTCATGGAGCTGCAGAAGTAGAAGGGATATTATGCAACACACAACTCATATGCCTTGGCTATTAAGCCTCTTTCAGCCTCCTGCTCTGCCTCCTGTTTTCGGGCACTGGCACTGTCAGCAGCTGCGACAGCCTCAGTGTCCTTCACATGAAATGCTGTCTGAAGGGCTCAGGGTGGCTGAAATGAACCATTTTCTACAATGTGTCATCCAACCACGTCCGTAAAGGGAAAAGGGTTCATAGCTGTTTCCAATGGACAAACACACAAAGGCAGAGTGAAGAGTCTGTCGTCGTAGCCTCTTCATTGCTCCTCTTCACCCGGGCTCTGGTGATTGGGTCTTTTTGTTCACAACGTTTCCTTTGGTGATTCGCCAGGGTCCTATCACAAGACCCCTTCCTGGGGATAACAACAGGCAGTCGCCTCGGCTCCCAGTCTAGAATGCAACATGGATAATCAATTAAAAGTGTTGCTGGCACCTGGTTGGCTGCTGAACAATTTTACAACTGCTTACATGCGAAGGAAACAAGCTATTATTCAAGCACGTGTACGTGAGCTGTCACTTCATATAAGTGTTTTCAGGCGTGTTATTTTGGAATGGTATTTTCTTTTCAAATGACTACATTGTAGTATGGATGTATTTCCTTTGGCTTCCTTCCTGCCTCGCCTTCCAATGTGGCCATAATGAACAACCACTAAACTAAACAACATGTTGTGCTTTGTTGCAGCCTCAGAGAAACCTTACACAATCCAACAAGCACAGAATTAGTACCCGAAAACACAGGCCAGAGGGCCTTGTGTAAACTGTCTTTACTAAGTTGACAGGCAACATTCACAACAAGGAGAAGAAACAGAACAAAACAAAGAGAATACCACTACAACGGCAATCAATTTGTCAGAGACTGTGAACGTGCCCTCTTTAAATACCAGGGTGAGTTGCAGAGGAGGTGCAGCTGGGAAGCGAGTGACTGGGTCAAGTGATGAGTAGAAACACGAGGCTGTGGCAGGTAGTGGGCAGGACAGGGACTGATCAAAGCTGCTGTCACATCGCAATAGCTGTGTGTACCACAGACATGATGTATGAAAACACTGAAAACTAAAATAATTGACAAAAGCTATGACTTGATTTCAATATTTGAATATTTTTAGTAGACACAGGTGATTCAACATAGATTGAAACTTGATCTTGTCTTTACACAAAAAAAACATCCTATAACAATCTGGACAGGAGCTGTAAGAGTGGGTCAACAGAGTATACTGCAACAAAACATGACCATTGAACAAACACGCATACATATACATCATAGACTGTGTATAAATACATCTCTACTTCCTCCTATTGTACTAAAATTGAGCCAAATTATCTTGGAAGATCATGGAGAGCTGCCGGATCTAGTTTTTGCCATCACACCAGCTTGACCAATCTTGCGTCAGTCTCATCTGTCAATCATGCAGTTTTCACCCATTCTGATGGCATCAAATCATTCAATAAAAACAAACTTAACAGAAACATGAACACATTGGACATACATCAATGTGAGGTCAGAAGCCCTGTGTGGAAAAAACATGCTTAATGTGTATTGGACACTTTAATATGGCCCATGTCCCATCTGCTAACACATAGGAGGGTTTATGACCTATATGGCACCCAGCCACCAGGGGGGATCAAGATGTTTTGGCCTCACTTTTGGTGAGATATAAGGTCGCCCATCTCCACCTGTCAAATTGATTTGCCAAACAGCCAATCACATCCTTTGACTTATTATGTTAGCAAGTTGAGGTGGGGTCCACTGCAGGTAGGTTATGCAGGATTTTATACTATAGTTATAATACACAGATTCAGTTTATACAGGATAATGTTTCATCGACTCTACATCTCTGAAAAGGTTCTTTTGTTACGAGTACCCAACTTCTAACCATGGTTAACCCATTACATATGACCCACCACTTTTATGGCCTATGAAGGTGTTGTCTTTAGTATTTCAAACCCATGTGTGTTATTCTATCAGTTTGTTGTAACCTGTCTATTAGTGTACACAAGCTGCTGAGCATTGATATTAACCACGACTTCATATTCTTATATGTTGATAGTATCTGTTCTTACTACACAGCGATTGATATAGTGTATCCCCACTGAGCACAGGAGCAAACAGGGCACACGTGGATTAATTTAGCGTCAGCAGCAATAGATCAACAACAAAACTAAAAAACGGGGCTAATACCCCCCCCAAAACTTTGTCTCTCCTTTTTAAAAGTGTATTTTGGAATATAATCCCAGGCCTCCCGTTCTCCTGGAGATTTGTGGCGGTGTTGTTAAAACTCGGCAGACAGCACTGTACAAATATAGCTGAGTAACTAGGCCTACTGCAAATAGAACAGAACTGAATTTAATCAAATCAACACAGCATGCTCTATGTTCCAACATTCCCCCTCCGGCAGCAGCCCTCCTCCTGCTCCCTCTTCCTCTCTGTCTGCTCCCTGTCTGACTCCGTTTCTCTCTCTCCTGCCTCCCTCACACACGTGAGCAAACACGCATTACTGCACTTTACCTCACGTTTTACTCTCTTTCTTCCTGTACACTTATGCTTCTCCCTCTCCTTTCTTAGCATCTCCTTTTCTTTTGGCTAACTAGCCGCTCCGCTAAGTGCAGATCTGTGGTCTAATAGCTGCATGAAGCCACAAAGACCCTTTAAACACAGGCTGCCTGTCTGCTTCTCGCAAATACTGTAAATCACAGATCCCATCGGCTGGACCAACACACAAAGTACCATGAGTCATCGTGTTAATCACTTTCAGCTTTATCGCTGACCAGCTTTCTGCAGGTTGTAATTATGGGATGATGAATGGAGTTTGGTGGTATTGTCGGAGAATTTAGACAACGGGGAGTGTTAAGCTGGGAACAGAGCAGCACGAGACCCTGATGGCTGGTCTGTGTCTCCAGTGACACATGAGGATAGTTTATGACAGGCTTGCGGTGATGTTAGTCTGTGTGTGTGTGTGTGTGTGTGTGTGTGTGTGTGTGTGTGTGTGTGTGTGTGTGTGTGTGTGTCTGTGTGTGCATTTACGCAACAACCAGTCAGTCAAGCACTGGGCCAGACCAGCCAGGCAGACGGCCGGGTCCAGACGGGGTGAAGCAGCAGGCCTGTACACAGAATGAACCACAGTGGCAGTGCAAACAGACCACAGCCCGACCACATCACAACCACACAGCACCCTGCCATTTACTGAGCTGCATATGGCCTGTCTGCAGCGAGGGAGAGAGGGAGGGAAGAGAAACAGAGGGAAGGCACAGATTGCAGGACGAAGGAGGAGGAGGAAGACGATGGGTCAGAGGGTGGAGGAGAAGACTGGAGAGGGAAAGAAAAGCACAAGAGTAAATAGTCAGGGTAAAGGACAAGAGGAAGAAGGTTGGAATAGAGGGATGAAGTTCCGCTGAGGAGGTGAGAACAGACTGGTGATGAAGGTAAAAAAAGACGGCACACAAGCAGAAAGGCAGATTGGAAGGAAAAAGACATTTACACAGACCAGGAGCCCAATCTAAGAATTTCCTAAATAATTTAGCTTTCAGTCTCCTCCCTGTCTGTCTAAAACCGGCTCGATTTACTACTGACAACTGAGTTATTCAACTGGCAGCGGACTCACTGTGCAGCAACGATTCAATTCAAATAGCATCCACATGTACTCCATGATACACTGCTCAGGTGACCAACAATGCTACATATCCACGCACATGCTACCAGTGTAAGTCTCATGTTGAAACTACGGAGTTTGAAAAGGCTAAAAAATACTAAATATGTGGTTTAGTTTTGGTTTATCAAAGTTACAAATACATGGAGAAGGGTTTCTCATTGCCACAGTGCTTATGGAAAGGCTGGAATTGCACCTTTTTTACGATCACCTTCCCACCCATTGCATTACAGAATAAGAAAACGTTTGCTAGGTCAGTATGTACATCATGACAGAGCCAGCGCCGACACCGAAGTGGACAGTGTAGTAAGAATCAGAGAAGACGAAAATAGAAAGTGGACAAGTGTAAACACTGACGTATGCAGGACAGATGCCAGTGATCTGGAGTATATCTCCATATAACTTTCAGAGCTCCTCTGTTCCAGCTTTACAGTCTAGTCAAATTTACCAATCCGGATTCTACCTAGAAAAAGTGAAGCCTGTTACTGTAAAACCTTTAGTGAGGTGCAGAGAGACACACAAGGGATCCTCCGTGCTACAGGAAGTTGGTTGCTCTATTTTGATCCCCATTTTGGCCACTTATCAACATGGTCAGCAGATGCCCGCACCTGACAGCAGCAGTTTATGTTCAAATCTGACAAATTTGAAAAAACACTCACATAATGCATACATTTCAAGAGTCAGTTTCTCTTACACCGGCCGAAAATACAATTATCTTTGATGTCCACCATTAATAAATGTCCATGAACCTGCTCAGAGATCTTAAAAAAAACCTCCTTTTAACTGTGGATGTTTTGAGATTGAAAAAGTCAAAACAGGTCCTGTGATATTTTTCTTTATATTTCTGGACTGCTGATGAAACATCAGGAGTCTACCAGAGTTATTAAATTCATCCTGAGGGCGACATGAACGTTGATCCCACATGTCGTGGAAAAACCCGAAATGTCAGTCTTGTGTTGCTGCGAGGAGAGAACTCAGGGAATCAGAATCATTAGGGTTCATCCTCTGAGCACCATGAATGTTTGTAGTGAATCTCAATGAGGTATTTCGGTCTGAACAAATTGTTACATCAACCAGAAGCGCGACTGACATCCCAACGGCCTCTGTGCTGGTGTGGGTAAGAAGCAGCGTGGACAGACACAAATTGAAGGGTTGGGATGTGGACTGGAGAAGTTAACACCGGGTAGCATATCGCAGATGACAGCTGAAAACACCTGTATCAACAAAGAATCAGCATTCCAGCAATTGAGCAAAGCTAACACTTATCAGCCCGACAGCCATGTATTTATGAAGTCATACAAAGACTGAATAGCTCTCACAGACAAGTGCTGCAGGAAAAAAAAGATCGTTCAAAACACACTGAAAATTGGAGTAAAAAAAAGGAAAATCGCAGCAGTTCAGATCGAAAGTGTGACTTTCATTCATGTGCTGGAGAAGAGTCGTATAATTAACAATATGAAAAACAAAGAAGAAAAATATAACTGGCAAAATTTGAATTCTGAGCTACATTTCGGAAGGAAATGATTCGTGAAACAAACAATTTAACAATTAGCACGACTGTGTTTAGGACCATTATCTTGTCATTGGCACTCACATGCTTTTAAACATGAGGACGGCTTTGAATGAAAGAAGTGGACAAAAGAAAGAGGGAGGTAAAAGTTTAGATATGAGAGGCAGACGACGGAGATGTGGCTGAAGAGAAATCGAAGAAGAGAGTCAAAGTGAGATAGCGGAGGAGGAGTTTTTTTTTTTGAAGCTATATAAGAGAAAAAGAAAATAAGCAGAGTGGATTTCATGGCGTGAGGAGGAAGCCAGGACACTAATGTTGTAAGATAGCCCGAGGTGTTTTCATACTTGAGCTAGCGCTGATGGATGGAGGTCGTATGCCGATGAATTAGTGATGAGGATCAGGATGAAAGTGCTTTCCAGAAACAACAGTGCCAACTCGACAGAGCCGGGGCACGTGGGGGATACAGGTAGGCCTGGGGAGCTGGGCTGGACTGACAAAGCAGACAGGCCCAGTCAACCAATGAACTGTTGACACATATCATACATGTCAATATTACCTTCAGCATGATCACGTCTTCGGTGCAAATAGAAGGTCATTCATGTGTAATCTGTATTTTAGATGCACATTTTTACACTTTTCCCTGTTCCTGTTCATTTTTATCCCCCCAGTTTTTGTTTTGAAAACAGCTTTATCGTGGTGATTTGATGTGACTGCTGCCGGAGAGAACAATTAAACAAAGGTCAAAGTGGATGTGAGCCCATAGTGGCCCACTTATAAAATAGCAAATGTGTCCCAAATATCCCAAAAACAGACATGAGCCCTATTTGGCCAACATGCAGCGCTCTGGGTAAGGTGTTATCTGGAACTGAAGCTAAAGCGGCCCATTTGGTAAATGGTGAATATGGCCCAAACATAAAAAAAACTAATTGGACCACCTTTGGTTGACACACGGTTTTGATAAGGCTTACTTAGCTCTCTTACTCTCTGGCCAACGGGAGCCAAATCCCAGAGGGCCATCATTCTACAGAGAATGTGAGCCGGATGATAGTGTTCGGTGTCGGCTAAAACAATTCTGCTACAAATCATGTGCACATCATGTTCACAGATGAGGTCATCAAGTTTTATTCATGTTATGCAGCAAACGTTAATGAATAATTGTGATCCATAATGAGTGACCAATACAGACATTGGAAGGAAAAAACAGCCATCTGTCTAACTGTCTAACTGTCTAACTGGCTAACTGGCTAACTGGCTAGCAGAGTGTGTTTTTCCTTCCTAACATGTCGTTTGCCCCTAGAGGTTGAAGCAGAGAAGGTCAAATCCTCGGCCAAAGCGGATACGACAAAAATAAAAGGTTAATGATATGTACTGTAAATCAAAAAATTTCTGGGTTTGAACACTGTTGGAAACATTTTGGATAAGTCAACAAAACATATAACATAGGTTTTTCTGTTTCTTTATTCATAACAGGAAGGAAAAGGGAAAGGAAGACGCCAACAGTGAGGTCTGACAGAATCAATGATTGAGTTGTGGAGGTGATTAAAACATTGACATTGTTTAAGTCGACATCAGCTTCGTTACGAAGGCCAAATCGCACTAGTGATCCCTGGATTTTTATCTCCAGTTTGGGGCTGGGAACTGAGCTCTGCAGGGCCCCCGAGAAAATAAACACTTCCCTTTCACAGAGCCTGATCTGACCATCGGTGACACAGCAGGAATAGAGTTATGGCAAGAAAAACAGAGAGAGTGACAGGAAGAGGAGTGTGAAGCAAATATATAATGTAATACATACTGTATGTACTCGTTAACTATCATCTGGTACTTTTTATAATATCCAATAACAATAACAATCTGCCCACGCTGTTTGGTTAAGAACTTCTCAGTTGACATTTTTTATGTTTCACAGAATATCAACAGAAGATTAGTGTCACTTTTTCTGGTATGAATTTAAACCATAGACTGATTATAAAGATGGAAGACATGACAGCTCCCCTAAAGTGAAGTCAAAGATCTCCATCACCACCTGGTGGCTGGCTGCAGTACATTTCATATATATCAGGCCTCCTCCATGTTGGTAGATGGGACATGGAGCAAACCAAAAGTATAAATTGAATAAAATGTTCTCAAAGATGGTTTCTTTCATCTTAGGTACATTAAGTAATTAGATTCTTATCACACTGATGTTTTTAAGGAAGTGTTTAAGGTTTAAATTAGTTATTCAATGCGTTGGAAGATGGCGGTGTCCGGATATTTGAGCTTCATTTCTGAATAGTGGGAGGAAGTGGATATGTTCATCTTCATACAGTCTATGATTTATAATAAGTTAAGTATATAAGTAAGTTTATCAAGTAAGAACTTTTTCCTCAAAATGTTCTGAATTGTGTTTGTTATTACCAGGTCTGATGTCAGTGAAGTCTTCCTCCCCTGGGTTGGATTTTTCCTCATGTGATTATTGGATATTGGATTAGAATGATGGTCTTTTTCCACTGAGCTCATTGATTATTAACATCTGGTAAAACAACTTGACTTGATCACAGCCACACAGGAGATATGTGAGATATCTGCAGTTTTACCAAAAATACCCCAAAAGTCAAATCCATGTATTACAAACACACTTCTTACCTACATACATACATGTCTTACCTGCATACATTCATACATACATGTACACATACATACATACTGTTAAAGTTCTAATGTCAGTGGATAATAAATGTCTGTATATAATATTTTGTCTTCTTTTTTCTTTACAGAGCCAAAGATATCTTTATGTCTTTTCAGACAAAGCTTGTGTACCTAAAATCTCCACATTACCTTGAAGGGGAAAATACACCAGGAGTTGTTTTTTTTATATATATATACAGCTCACAGGGTTGTCACCTGTGAATAAGTTTCGTGTTTAATCATAAACTGTTTCATATAATCAGAGAACCAGAGGGAGTTACAGATACATGGGAAGGGAGGATGAAGAACATGAGGAGGAAAAGAAGGGTAGAAGAAAAGAAAGAGTAGACCTGGTTTCTCTTCTGGCAGCAGGAGATGAATAGGAGGAGGAGGAAGAGGAGGGGTAGGCAGGCTACAAATAGAGCTGGAGAGAGGGAGAGAGAGAGAGAGTGAGAGGGAGAGAGAGAGAGAGAGAGAGAGAGAGAGAGAGAGAGAGAGAGAGAGAGAGAGAGGGAGAACGAGAGAGAAAGAGAAAGGGGGGGGTCCTTGTTGAATGAATTTGGGAAGTCTACTCCACCACTGTGCCAGTAGTGTGTTTGTGTGTGTGTTTGTGTATGTATGTATATACAGGCATGTATACAGGCATGTATACACGCCTGTATGTGTTCAAGTGTCACCAATTGGGTTGTGTCTTTGTACGTCTGTGTGTGTGTGTATCACTAATACACAAATGTGTACTTGTGTGTCGGTGAAAAAATTGTGTGAATGTTTGTCCATATCTGTTGGACAGGCGACTATATAATGTTCCTAATGGTGTGTAATAGGCAATGTGTGTGTGCTTGTGAGCGTGTGTGTGTTTTAGGCGTGTTGTCACCAGGATTGGAAGTGACAGGCAGGAAGTATCAGAGGCAGCTGGGTAACAGCCCACTAACCACACAGGGGAGGGCTCTACACTGAACGACATTACCAGTGTGGGGAGAGAGACTATAGAGACATGCAGAGAGAGAGAGAGAGAGAGAGAGAGAGAGAGAGAGAGAGAGAGAGAGAGAGAGAGAGAGAGAGAGAGAGAGAGAGAGGAAAAGAGAGAGAGGAGGAAAAGAAACAAAAACATCACAGAGGAATTGAATTGGAGGAAAAAATAGGACATGTGGGCTGAAGAGGAAATCTGTTTAGTTGTTATTAAAGTGAGAGAAAGAACTTCCCAACATCCATCCTGAGCTGTCGAAGGTTAAAGGAGCAGTTCAACGTTTAGAGAAGTGAGATTATTTGTCTCCTTTCTCCAGGTGATGTCAAAAGTGCAAGACAGCAGCTGTAAACTACACACACCGGCTCCATTGTTGTACAACGGGAGAAAGTAGAGACGTGTCGTCCATCTTAACTACAGTCTGCCTCCTGATGGTTCTCCATGTTTGTGCCAAACTCAACGACGCTATACTCAACATGTCCTGGTGTTACCTGACTTACTCAAGGGTTCGGTAATAGAAGGGAGAAAGTGCGGATAATTTCATCAGGTAATGTTGTCCTTGAAAGAAAGTAGGAAAGACAGGAAAATGAAAACGGTAAGGCATCTGTTGAAAGAAGCAAAGTCAATGGAGGGTAGAAGGAGAGACTCGGGGAGCGAAACAAGAGACGGAGGGAGACAGTGACTAATGGAGATTAGACGAGAGCCGTTATGAGTCAAACGTGAAGGCGGGATGGGAGATGAGAGACAAAACTAAAAAAAGAGGAGTGAGAGAAATGGGGTGAACGGATGAAGAGAATAGAAAATGAGCAAAGAGAAGAGGAGAGAGGAAGAGAGAAGGGAACAGAGAGTGAAATTAAGAAAAGATTAAAATATCAGAGAGAGGAAGAGGGAGATGAGGAAGGTCAGTCAAGGGGAGAGGACGACAAGCGAGGGCTGTATCTCAGATGACTCCATTAAAGTTTAAATAGGTCTCATCCCTCTCTCTGTTTACACACACACACACACGAATAAATATATGCACACTTACACACACGCCTCAAAAACACACTGAGAAAACTGTGTGTGTGTGTGTGTATGTGTGTGCGTGTGCGTGTGCGTGTGCGTGTGCGTGTGCGTGTGTGTGTGTGTGTAACAGTACAGAGAGAAGACAAGATTAGAAAAGCGGGCCAAGAGACAGTTTCCCATGGTGCATCTCTGGGAGCATCTGTATCAGACGAAGCTGTGTCGACTCAGACTGCTCCTCCAGCTGAGGCCGGGAGAGAGGGGAGAGAGAGAGAGAGAGAGAGAGAGAGAGAGAGAGAGAGAGAGAGAGAGAGAGAGAGAGAGAGAGAGAGAGAGAGAGACCCAGAGACAGACAGGGAGGGAGAAAGAGAGAGAGAAATGGGGGGAGAGGAAGAGAGACTGTGACAGCAGAAATGGGAAGTCAAATTTGTTTATTCACTTTTTTTTCTCATGTTTGTGCCTGACACACATGCAGGGAGCGACAGAACGCAGAGGAGGGGAAGAACAAGAAGAGGGCGAATGGAGATAAATGGAGGAAGTCTTTGAAAGGAGAGAGGGGCAGAAATTTATATGCAAGAGTCTCAAAGTGACAGGAACGAGTGAAACTGAGAGAAAAGGAGGATGAAGGAGAGTGATGGATGAGAGATGTAGATGGATGGAGGGAGGGATGGATGAAGGGACATGCGGCGGGTGAGAGAGGATGGAGAGGCGGCAGACGGAGATTGACAGCCTCCTCTTTTCCCGGGGACGGATGAATAAACCGGCGCAGCGGGGGGCGGGGGTGGAGGAGTGGGATGGATGGAGAGAGAGAGAGGGAGAGAGAGAGAGAAAGGAAGAAGGAGGGATGAGGAATGGAGGAGGGGAGGTAATGAGAGATGGAGCACATCTCCGTAATCAAGCCATAAAGGAGAGGGGGAGCGAGGGAGAAAAGACGAGTGGGCTCTGAATGAGTCAATCATGATTAATCAAGACGCTTCTTGCTCTCCGTCGCTCGCTCCCTCTCTCTTTCTGTCTCCCTCAGACTCATCATCGTGTCTCTCACACACACACACACGCACAAACGCACACAACACACACACAGAGCTGTGTACACTGAGCATTCATCATGTGTTTTTCATCACAACTCTTTCTTTAAATCTGTGGTTTCTAAACTGTTCTGTGTTCGATGGTTTCATCATCAGCCGCCTCACGATCATCACGTTTCTGTAGAAAATGTCCAACAGTGAAAACTGAAGCTGTGAACTTCCCAGTGAGGGAGACCAGAGCTGGAGCCTGGAGGCCAGAGGAGCGATGGGGATGCTGGTGGAAGCAGGAGGACCAGAGAGAGAGAGGTGTGGAGCGCACGGTGCTTTGAATACATGCTGCACTGAGAGATATAGGAGATGTGAGTGTAAAGCTCCGGTTGTGACCTCACCACAGCGTACATGGCCTTGGTGTGAAAATGAGAGACGGCTTTTCTTAACCGATTTTTTCCTGTAGATTTATAAAAAATAAAGTCTGGAATAAACCCTCTCGTTTTGTTTCTGGATTTCTTCAACCTGACCTGTCGGATTGACCTCTGTTACCCAGATTCACCAGGAGAACATCCGGAGTGTTGAGGTGTAGGATTGAACGTGATGCAGAGACTCCAGCAGAAAGTCGCAGTGTTTCTGTTTACAGCACATCAAACCCTGGCGTCTGCCCTCATCAACAAAAGCTCCCGAGTCGAGTCGTCTCTCCAAGCTGACATGTTCGTCAGCCTCTTCTGTGTGTGTGACTCCTCTCATTCATCCTCAGTCAGTTGTATTCTTCTAGTTTCACGTCTGAAACATCATCAACGCTCTGAATTCTCTTGAGTTTCTCCTGCTGTGTTGTTGTTTGGACATTTTGAAACCAGGGTGCTGCTGGCAGGAGAAGAGAAACTGAGTCAGACATTTGAATTCTCCCATCCAACCCCCAGGAAGGAGTCTGGAGAGTCTAAGTACCCGTTCATTAAATCACTCCATCAATGACTGATTACTATGAAGAAATACTCATTAAATACAACATAGATAAAAACATAACACATAGAAGATTATAGTAAAAATCAACCAATCATCCATCTGTCTCTGATACATTTGTACCGAAAACATTTATTTGGACCACGATGGATTCCCATGTCCCAGAATGAGCTGCGTTATTATAATTATCATCAGTTCTCTTGTTGACAGTGAGAAACACGTAGAATATCATCAGTGTTTTTCCTTTAAATGAAACAAGATGTGATGGTGGAACTTTATCTTCTTCCAGAGGCTCTAATGGGTTGGAAAAGAAAAAGAAGTGGATGAGAGAAAACCTACCTTTGCTGCTGCTGCTGCTTGTGTGTCACTGCTGGTGAGGGGAGTGCGAATCCTCAGACAGAAAGAGAAGAAATAGGGCACTTTCATATTTATTTAAGTGTCAGATCCAGAGCTGTCTGTAGGGAGCGGGAGGAGGAGGAGGAGAAGAATAGGAGGAGGAGGAGAGGGAGGGCTGCAACCAGAGGAGCTCTGAGGTTTCACAAGCTTTCTCTTTCTCTTTTCTATCGCTCGCTCGCCCCCCCCCACACACACACACACACACACACACACACACACACACACACACACACACACACACACACACACACACACACACACACACACACACACACACACACACACACACACACACACACACACACACACACACACACACACACACACACACACACACACACACACACAGGGGAAACAGGGAGAAAGAGGACAGACAGGAGGAAATTAAGAAGAAAAGCAAAGACCTGCTGTCACTCAGACTCACACGGAAAAAACAACTGCATCAGTGTGTGTGTGTGCAACAACAAATATATGTCTCAGAACTAACACATAAATGAAGATTATAAACAGGTGCCAAACAAGCCGTGATCCACATCACATGTGTGAACGTGCGTCAAACCTCCACCACACCCACGCACTGTAGCAGGCGTGGGGATGTCTCAGGGCCCTTACCTGCTGCCATCACCTCACAGTGCAGGTGCTGCTAAACGTAAATCAACACTTCCTCCTGGTGGCTGAGCTGTGAACTGCAGGGGCCCTCCGGCGGCAGGAAGTCATCCTTCCTGTTGATTAATTGTCAATTAGACAAAATCATTAAACTAAAGGATCTGAAATCGTTTCTTGTGCAAACGTTTTGGTTGCCAAGTAAATCTTGTAAAAATCTGATTGTCTGACATGTGAATTCAGTTTTATCTCGAGACACCATCTGAGAATTGTTTAATCCAGATCACGCAGGTTTAAGTCTGAATCTGTGCAGGATGTTTGGATCTGTTATGTGTTGCATGTTTTATACAACCATTGTTGATTCAGAGATAATTGAAAAAAATTAGCACAAGGACGTTTTACCACCAGAACATACTTTGTTATAAAATATGTAGTTTCACCTAAAGCAATGTGCTTTAGGTGAAACTTTCCAGTCGTTTTCATTAGGCAGACATTAGACGTGATGGGAAACTTCCTATGGGCACTATAACGGCTAAATTGTGTTTTGACTGAATGGCTTTATATCGTTTTACTGCACATCAGCTAGAAACAGAGAACTTCTTTTATTATTTTTCAACCCTGACAGCTTAGTAAACTTACATCTAAGTGATCCATCAATACTGTGATACCAATAATAAGAGATAAAAATAATCAAAATTCTTATTTGGTCTGTTGTTCAAAAAAATCTGTATAAAGAGGCAAGACATGTAAATGCATCATAAAGCTAATATAAAATCAAATAGTGCAACAGGAAATAAAATGTGATCATTCATTTACAGTAAAACATGTAACCCGAGTTCACTCAACAAAGACTGACACTGATTTCAAACGGAGTAAAAGAAGAAGCAGAACAGTTTCTTATATGATTTGATTGACTTTATTTGTAAGGCACAAGAAGTCCTTCTTTACTGCAGAACATTTCATATTATTTATAGTAAATGTTTGTTGTACTTTTTTTTTTATAGTTTCTTTTTGTTGTAGTTGTTGTTTATTTGTTTAAATGAAGCTATGGTTCCAGACACAAAAACATTTTTTTTTTCCGCCAAAGTACACACTTTCAGGTTTTACATTATACACAAAATAAGTATTTAAAAAAGACCTTTACAAAGCTCAAAACGCTTACAATGCTTCACGCTATGGGGGCAAAAAGTTGGGTTGGGGAGGGGGGGGTAATGTGGCGCGGGAGTAAAGGGGGATGAGGTGGGATGGGTGGGGGGGATCAGAGAGGGGGAGAGAGGTCAAAGGGCAAAAAAAGGTCAACGTACTGCAGTTGTTTCCCCCCTGGTGTCACATCAGGTTTGTAACACAATAGCACAAGAATCATCAAGGACAGACAAGAGAAGATGCAGCCATATACACATAAAGCTTTCTATGTATAACTGTATACAGAGGCCAGCACCTCCCACTACTTAACAAATACATAGATTCTCATTTCTATGTTTATAACGTCAGCTTTGTAACTCTGGTTCTAGTTCATATCGAATAAAAAAAAAAGAAAGGAAAAACTGATTTAAAAAACAAAACAAAAAAACAGAAAGAAAAAACCAAGTGCATTGATCACAGAAATAACCTGGAACAAACATTCTTTTAAAAAAAAATGTCTCCACTAGAAAGAAATCACTCTCAGTTCCCCCCCAGACATGCACTTATGTGTGGGTGTGTGTCACTTTGTCTACATGCTCTGCATATCACTACGACAAGTACAGTATGTAGCTGTATACATACAGCGTGTGGCTGGATGGGACGACGATGTGCCGCAAGTTTAAATTCACGAGCATGTAAGCGTTTGTAAGAACAGCGATGCATTTCATTCCTGTGGTTTATCACTGACGGCCGAACCTGTACAACTGTTTACACACACACACACACCTCGCTCACATGCGCACACAAAGCTGCAGGATCGTCCCACAGACACTTTTACACACACAAAGGGTTTCATTCTGAGATTCCTTTATATGGAGATGTTGGTTTTTTTGCTTCCTGAATTTCCACTGTGTCAAACTCGCACACAAATCAGCAGTTTTAAGGTGACGTCAACAATAAAATGTGCTTCATCATTGTTCCAGAGATTGTTTTAACATGTGTAAAAAGTTTGAGAATGAAACTCTTCATATCCATTCACTCACACTTAATCCATTAAAACAGAGGGGAGGCTGAGAAAGTGTGTGTGCGTGTGTATGTGTAAAACATAATGTCAAATCAACAATCATACAAACACAGGTCACCACTAAGTCCGACCACCTCTGTGGACCGACAGTGCCACAAGTTCGATACCACTAAGGATTCCTCTGCTGGAAATATGTGTTGGTGAATTTCATCCTGCTTCAAACTTTTTAAACATGTGATGGCGCCATCTTGGCTCCTGGAGAGCTTCTTAAGATCTTTACACAGGTGCCCAAGCACCCGTGTTTTTCCACTCATGTTGCCTGATTAGACCTCCTCACGTGACTCTGTGTCTCAAGTCAGCACTGACTGGACAGGGCGATTGAAAGATTGGTCTTTCTGCAGAGTATCACCTGCTGACGGCTTTGTGCACATGACTAAAGTATGAATGAATGCCCCGTTTCACATGATGTGGAGATTACGCTCCGTCACACCGCCAGTAGTTTTGTTGCACATGTTTTGATGCCGTCATGTCGTCAGTGTTAAAGTTTTAGAAAGTGGGAAAGACTCTTTTTCCCTGAAAACTGATGTGTGTGACATTTACCTTTAATACATCAGACTCGTGCCTGAAAGCCAAATGCCTCGTGTCAACCAAAGCCCTTTATAATTAAACTGAAATGTGATGGAAAGAGTGGTATGTTGTCAATTCACAGTGTTTGTAACCTTCACAGAGAACACGCAACTCTTCAGTCCTTCTGTTGTTTACTGAAAGCTTGACTTATAAACATGGGAATCAACAATCCGTTCCACTATCATGTGTAAATTCAACTTGCATTCATTTCAATAGTACATAGGCATTGTCTGAAATCACTCCCTCATTCACATAGCTCAGGTTACTCCGTTGTTTTTCTAGAGAGGTTCTTAAACTGTGGAGGTGGGGTTACTACAGTGTGTGATGATGACCAGGGGAAAATGGATTCAACCAAATTGAAAAAGTTTTATTTACAAGGCGACAATTACCCTCATTTCACTAAAAACTACTTTGGAACTTTTTTGATTCGTTTACTTTTGGACGAATGTTTAAGAGCAACTTCTCTACAGTCAGCACTGAATTCTGAAGTTGTGGGATATTTATTTAGCACTTTTAGGTAATTTTTGCTTCTAAGTCAGACATTGAAGACATGACAGGAAGTGAGGGAAGAAGATGCTTCAAAGTCCACAAGCCGGGGACTCCGTAAACCTAATGTATGGCCTCATATCATTTTTACAGTGGTGCCATACTCAAATGAGTATCGGCAGCAAGTTCGGCAGCGTGTTCATGTAGACACTTTCAACTTCCCCCTGACGAGAGGTCTAATCAGAAGGAGTAACATTATAAATGAAAACAGCAGGGTGGGTGAGCAGGGTGGGTGAGACTGACTGAGCTGAAGAAGCTTGCAGTGCTGCATCTGTCTGATATGAATTGTTAGATCTTGGAGATTTCAGTGGCGTATTAAGATGTTAAATCACCTGTGCAATGTCGTGTTCGTCAAACACGTGGCAGACCTGTGTGTTCAAGTGAATCAAAACGCACTGAGTGAATCTCAATGTACAGAGGGACAATGTTTCCATCTTAGTGGGAGGACACAGATGTTTCTTAAAATAGACCAAAGGCTACTCCTCAAGATCTGGTTCATGACGGAGACTGGGACGGACCGCATGCAGAGTTTTGACGTCTCCAGTCTCGTCTCTGTTTATTAAGTTTGTACACTCGGCGAGGGTTACTGAGCCGTTCCCCTCGTGACACAGCTTGCTCTCTGTCCTTGTTTTTAGCTCAAGCCTGAGCCCGTGAAGGACGCTTCTTCAAAGACACACGCTGCCCTCTGCTGTCAAACACACAACATGCACGCTCTCTCCCTGCAAGTGTCTGCTCTAATATTAGTGCACATTAAAGATGAAAGGGGCGGTGGAGGGGCGGTTGCACGAGTGGCATCTCGGTTATTTGTGTTGCTACCTCTGCTCTCTTTAATGTCTGATTAAAAAAAAAGTTGCCTTGTATTTAAGGTGCTGGCCGGATTGATCTGACGTACCTCACAGGGTCGGGCGAGGAGGATCGTAAATGGGGGGGATTACTTACTAAGGTGGGTTTATCTAGACTGACAGCTCTCAGCACGAGGTTAGCTCTTACAAGGTGCTTTTCCTTTCTCCATATAAATTCAGGATTATAAACGATCTCTATTTTTCTGGAGGTTTCTTATTAAAAACAATTTTAGTCAGAATGTGACGGTAGCTGTAGGAAACTAAACAACAGGTTTATCGCTCGGGCATTAGGCAATTTTCAAACAATTCTCTGATCCATCAAATTTGAACTCAAGGCCAATTTTAGGTTTGAATAAATGCATGCAATGTGAGCTGCCACAAAAAAAAAATCCACACTATTAAGCTATGTGAGACCTTATCTTAGGAAAGTGAGTTTTGTAGGAATGATGGGATGTGTGCGACAGTTTTTACAACTCGCCAAAGAATCCCTCTGGTTAACATTTAGCTTGTCTTAACACCTACAGGACTGCATGTTCATTCCCACAGATCAGTCCTGTCTGACAGTGCTGTCCAAGCCCCCTCAGAGCAGAGGCAAGAGGTGGGGAGGGGGGACAGGAAGAGAGGGATGGTGAAAAAAAACCTGAAACTAAACATGAGACAGAGCGACAGGACGGCAGGAAGCAACCGAAAATAGAAAGTAGTCCTGATAAAAAAGAAAAAACATGGTAGAAACAAAGTTGTATTACATACAAAAAAAAGAGAGTGTTTGAGGAAAAGACACAGGATACAAGAAAGAGACACTGATGTGATAGAGAGAAGGGAGGATAAAAAACATCCAGGTAAATGGTAAATGGTGAAGGGATTAAAGCCAATGATAGCTAAGGTCAGATAGAGGGAGACCAGGAGAGCGACTGTAGGCCAAGGGGGCTCGGATCTCTGGATTCAGGTCTCTGGATAGAAACAGAGCTGAACTGGAAACCATCTAATCAGACTTGTCTCCGTCCTCCTCGCGGTGGCTGTCGACTCCTTCGCGTGACGCTTTCTCCTCCTTGGCCAGCTGGGCTTGGGAGGCCAGCAGGGAGGAGAGGGAGAAGAGACCGGAGGAGGTGGTGACAGCGGGGAGGGATGGCTGGCTCAGGCCCAGAGGCAGGGGGGTCATGGGTAGGGCCAGGCCCTGGAGCTGTGACAGCTGGTGAGCCTGGAGCTGCTGCTGCATGGAAGACAACCAGACACAACTTAGGCACAGCAGGGCAGACACAGCACACAAATCACTTCAAAACACTGATACTGTTGGAAAATGCTAAGTCTGCAGTGCACGGAGCTCATATACATCACAACTGGGGTTTAATATATAATGCCTGAGGCAGAGCACTAAGAGTTCAAGCTGGGACAGATGGAATTCACGTCATAGTTAAAATACGTACTCGGTAGAAAAAGGAAAATCTGCAGCACTGTGTTTGTATAACACCAAGAGAAAAGGAGTAAAGTAAAAATGAAAAATCCCAAAATTAAACTGACAGTCACTGCAATTTAACCACTGTACTCACACGCTACACGGTGACACATCAGTGGGTTGATGTTTAACACAATCCTGACTAACTGCCTAAGTCTCAGTCGAAACCTACAACCTACAGCTCAGCTCTACTCACAATGGAGCTCAAATGTTCTGCATGTTGCAGATATACCTGACGTGTATATGGTGATATTAGCAACTACCACGAGAAGATATTGACAACAATGGGAAAATGGATATAACTTGATTCTCTCGGGTCTATGTGAACCTGTTTCCTCTGTATCTAAAGTAAAAGACGGGAACAAAATGGCGAGGCAACTGTGTGAATCATGAATCATAATGACAGAGAGGTCAGGCTAGCAAACACTAGACCCATAGTAAAAAGATGGAGTAGATAGCCTAGCTAAGGCTAAACCTCTAGTAAAATGATGGAGTAGTTAAGGCTAGCTAGCTAGGGCAGATAATGATTAAGTACGTGTAGCTGGCTAATTTTACAGCCACTACAGTGAAGCATTGTAGCTATAGCTGTAGAATTGAAATGGTCTGATCCAGCATTTTGAAACTCCAATTTAAAGCTGCAACTTTTATCAGTTTACACGTTTGTCGGACTACAGAAAAGGAAACTATTTTGATTATTTGTGAATTGTTTAAATTTGGTATTTATAACCTTTTGATATTTAACGTTTTGTGCTTTCATTGCTTTGGGCTTCACGAAATGATTGCAAACGTTTTTTGAATATTTTCTGGTATTTTAGAGAAAACAATATTAAACAATGATGGAAATAATTGTTAGCTGCGGACCTAAAAAACACTCAAAGTCATATCTTATAATCAGGATCATTCAGCCTGAGCTGTGGGCTCTTTGAATCTTTCTTTTCCTACCGTCAAAGAAGTAAAGTTACAGTACTACGTCAATTCAAAATTTACGTAATATACATTAACCACTACATCAATGCTAACAGATTAAATTGCCCCAATCATTCAGCTCATAAACAATTATTCATTAATTAATCGCAACAAAGGAAAAAATAGAGTTGATTTTAATGGCTAATAATTGTGCTTCTCTAGCCATCACAAGAGCCTCTGGCAGGGCTGGAAAATCGTACCCTTATGATGGAGTTCATCTCTGGAGGGGTGACCTGCTTGGCCCTCTCTATGGCTGCCAGAACCTGCTGCTGGTGCTGGAGGCAGAAGGGTGGGTTGGGGGTGTTAAAGATGAGAGGTGGAAAGTGAGGGAGACAATAAACGTGAGGCAGAAACAAGGGGAGGAGAGTTGGTGGGGGAGAGAGGTGAAAAGGTTAGATCAATATCAATAGTTGCAACAGAGACCCAACAACCCTCGCTGGTGATGCAACCCCCCCCACCCCCAATGCCATTCATCTAGTCACTCACACACACGCACGCACGCACACACAAAGGCCCTGTGAGACACTGGTGAATGGATGGTCGGCTGGTGTGCTGTAATGGGTGGAGGTCAAACCCCGGTTGGGCAGATAAGAGCACGGCTTATCTGAATCACACAACCATTTATTTCACTGACACACACACACACACACACACATGTATAAAGGAAAAGAGGAGTGGGATGGAGGAGGCTGCACAGGGAGGGAGAGTAGTGAAGGAGAATGTCAAAAAGGAAGGGGGGAAGGGAGGACAGGGGGAAGGGAGGCAGATTGAATATGGCAAAAAGTCAAGGTGGGGGAGGGAGGAATAATAGTGAAAGCGGGGTGGAAAGGAACACAGGAAGTGCGTGATGATGAATGACGGGAGGAGAGAAGAGGAGGGGAGAGGAGGGGAAGGAGGGAAGCGGAGCGAGGGGTCACAGAGGTGGGAAGGTAATGAGGCGGGAATGAGGGTGATCTCATTCCACGATGTGAGAAATAGGGCCGAGGGTCAGGGGTCAGTGACGTCTTTGTGTCAATGTGTGTGTGTGTGTGTGTAACAGTGTGTGTACTTACCTCCTGAGACAGGTAGGGGAGGACTTGTGCACAGATCCCATTCAATCTCTTCACTATCTCAGCCTGTGGAGAGAAGCTTAATTAGTTAAAGGATAATATTGGCACCATTCAAAATGTTTATTGTCAACATATCAGACCAATACATTTGAAGTCTTCCTTTGGACCTAAGACCCTTTATTCCTTCATTAAGTATTAGTCACAAATGTAGAGTTTCACTTCTAAGGCCACATCTACATTAATACGTCTTCATTATAAAACTAAAACAATCTCTGTGCACACAAGCGTTTTCGCTCCCGATTAGTAATAATCCCTGCCTGTACGAACATATCTCAAAATACAAATCACGTGACCATTCATGTATAGACTGGGTCGAATGCCGGTGTAAACAGGAAGTGGATTGTATATTTTGCAGATCGTTGCTTAGTTATAGAAAACAGGAAAGAAAAATGGTGAAAAATAAGAGCATAGATTTCTTCTCTTCGATCGACAACAAGGTAGAACTGAAAGTTCTTAACAACAGAAAGTGTTAACAACAGTTTGCCTTCACAGCGGGTGGTTGAGTCGTGACTCATAAGAACCAATCAGGTGACTGCATCATGATTTCTAAAGGTCTCCGTTTCTGCTTGTCTGTAATACAACACAGCCTTTGAGATTTTAAACTTAAAAAAGGTCAAGCAGCTTCTCAGTTTTAGGTGCTCGGAAGTGTGGATCTAGCCTCAGAGGGACGTCATTGCCTAAGACAGCTGAGTTGTAGTTTTTGCAAGAGTTAATCAAGCAGGAGTAAATCATGTGACTGTTGGTGACTATTTTAAGAAGCAGATGAATTTGACCACATTTTGTTCCTATGAGTGTTTACAGCACCAGCGTGGTGTATGAATTACTGAATCAAAATAAAATAGAGTCTCCATGTTCATAATTATGAACGAGCATCATCCAGTGAGGTGGCGCTGCTCATCAATATGTTTTTACAGCCCATACAAACCTTTAATGGTGCTGTTGGACTGAAATCCATCTGGCAACATTTATAAAGTGTGGCCAAAAGCAGAGGGACATGAAATACTGCGTGCAGGCCTGTAAACATAAACTGCACAAGCTATCACCAACTCTCTGCAGCCAATTCACAACCAGAAGCACATGTGTCTCGCTCTGTTCTACACAGAAATTAATGGGAAGCAAATTTTTGTGTGATTGCGCCGTCCATCCACCTACACAGGACTTCTCACTTGAGCGGCCTCATTAGGTCTGGTTAAGACCGTGTGGGAAAGTACAAACTGTGACTGATTGACAGCTCCCTCGCTCTTCTTGTTCATTCGCTGCACATGTTAGGTCCAGAGGACTTGTGTCATTATCGCTGACTGTGCTTCATCTGTGTCGGTGAGCTGCTTGTGATTTGGGAGCATGAAAGGTAAAACTGCTTCAATGGAACGCAGGCAGCAAATGAGGTGCCAGATAAGAAGTGGGGAATCTTAATTTCATCTTTTCACTGCCTATAAGCGTTGGCAGACATCAAAGTACATATTTGTACACAATGATGCATGTATGTATGTCTGTATTTTCAAAGATGTTTTTGGTTAATGTCATATTTTGATAGGTATCGCACAAAATTGTTGATATTCAGAATATACTGTAGGTGGCAGTTCATGTACCAAATGGAAACCACCTTTCTTGCCCTAACCAACAATGTTCTATGAGGCCTTTTATTTGTTTATTTTGCTGCTCCAGTTTCAGGGTCTTGGGTTTAGTAATTCAAACAGAGCCTGTTGCTCACTGGTAAACATCTGTGGATATGAGAATTGGATTCTCCAGAAAACCACCACAACCTGCACCTCTGCTTCTTGGGGGACATGCAGTCCCAGTCGTGACCTCCACCAAATACAGTTCCAAGGTTTTAACCTGGACTCAAACCTCAACAGGGAAACTTGTGTTGAACCGGAGGTGAGGACAGCATCTAAATGTTTCCGCTCTCTGAAGGTTTAAATCAGACAGAGCCAATCCTGTGAGGACCGTGTTACCACCTTTACTGCTGTAAGGCTATTGCTGCAGTATGGCAGAGTGCAATAAAAGCCAGTAGGTGCAAAAAAGGTCCCTCAGGACATTTTCCAGTGGCCGCTCCACACCAGCACAACTCCCATCTCTCCAGAGCAGGAGTGAACATGCTGCTCCCACAGACAAGAGCAGATAATCCAAATCCACTACAACAGAGCAGCACAAATTTCACACACATCCAGTGCAGAACAAACAGGCTGAGAGCAGCAACTCTGCCTGCAGCTGTCAGACCGAACAACACAGCACTGAGAGGAACAAAAGATGGAGAGTCTGGAGTTTGTTTTTATGGCTTATGTGTATGATGAGTATAAATGTATGGGTATGTGTTAAAGTAGACTTGTATAGTTCAAAACCTTAAGACATTTTCAGACACGACCTGCGGGTAAAATCCAGATAATTGGCTATGGAGTTTACCCAGTTTGCCTTTCACACATGTGCAACACAGCAAGAGGTTCTCTGCACAGACGCGTTCACAACATCAAATCCTCCGCATTATTCAGACGGGAAGATTGAGTTTTCTTTTCATTTTTGCGTCTGTCGTGTGTTAGAAGCGTCATCAACCACCCACTCGCTCGCTGTGAATCCAGCGGGGAATTCCCTGCTGTGTTCACACATCGGATTCTCCTGGATTTCTCCAGACTTTATACTAGGAGGCCATGTTGAGAAAGTAAGCAGGAACTGCAGAGCGTCTCACTGGAACATTTATGTTCACATGCATGTCTGAAAGCAGCCATATAAAGGTATATATTTCTTGTATGAACGTAAATTCGGTTTATATTCAGCTGTTCATTTTGAGCATGAATGTTATAAACTCATTCTCCGGTCATGGTACTGCCATCTAAGTCAAATGAAACCATTTAATTTGTGTAGCGCAAAATCATAATAGAAGTTACAGGACTTTGCATGTAGAACAGGTCTAAGCAGTACTCTTTATAATACTATTTACAGGGACCCAACAATTCCCACCATGAGTAAGGACCTGGTGACAGAAGCAAGGAGAACGTTTTAAAAGGCTGACACTGACAGGAGAGATAAGGCAACACTGCCTGGACGTTTATGTGCTTGAGGGAGCAAACAAACAGTTACAACCGAAGCAGAAGTGGTTTTCAGAAAGTTTGTAAAAATCTGGTCAGCAGAACAACATGGACTGTACTTTATATACCAGGTATAAATAATTCATTGAGACTGAGGCCGACCCGCTGGTGGATTATGATAACAGTTACACAGCCTGAAAAAATAAAAGGCACCAACTGAGAGTAACGTTTGAAATATGAGTTGTAAGTTTAAATTCAAAGGCTTCAACTGAGTGAGACAGTCCGATGTCAGCAAGCAGGTTAGTCCAGAGGAAAAGGGGGCGATAGGAAAAGGCCCTGCAGCCAGCAGACTTCTTTTTAATTCTGGGGACAGACAGGAACCTTTTGTTCTCAGAAAAGCAGAGGATGAGATATAATATCTGGTTTAAGGAGATCAGACAGGTTTGAAGGGGAAAGCTCATTCAGTACTTTGTACATCATAAAAAGGAGCCAGCGAGGGGAAGATAAAAGTTTTTGTAATCATAGAGTGTATCTACAGATGGACGACATAACTGCTCCCTAAAGTGATAGATATCATCTCGCTCACTACCCCTGATGGATAGATGCAGTATAGGTCACAAACTCCTCTTCCTCCAGGATAGTGGATCGGCCAATGGCCATGGACCAAATTTTAAAGTCAACTTCAAATACATTTCCTAAAAGAGGGTTTTTGTAATTTTAGGTCCTTATCACACAGATTGTATCAAACCTTTTCAGTAAGTTTTTTTTTTTTTTGTGCTTAAAAAACAAGGTGAAACTGACTTGTGAATTGGTCAAGTGCATCGACCGGACCTTGACATCACTGCTTTACATTATGATCTCAAAAAGGTACCAGTGAGGAGGCGTAATCCACCTTTGTATACAGTCCATGGTTGTGATATATTATGGATTTTACTAAAATGTTCACCGCTGCATTCTGAATGTTTTGAAAACTTCTAATACGAGCTAGGAGCCGGCTAGAAAACCATTATAAAGTCTAGATCAAACAAAGGCATTGATTAGTATTTTACTTCTGTCATGCACAGAAAAACTGGAATTAAGTAGTTTATGTAGGAGCTGAACAACTGCGCATGACTGCTGGGACACTTGAATGCAACAGGGTCATTATTATGTTTTAAACCCTGTAAAATGTCTGCTGTGAAAATGGTTTATTGATCACGGTATGTAGTTCCTACTTTGGTCTCCTCGTGTGATACCCAGCGTACAGAGACAATACTTAGATGAAATCACTGCTGGTTTTGGTAATTTTCATTTATTTGTTATTCAACAGTGGCAATGCTCAGCGATCAACGGCAAAATTACTGTAAATGAGCCAGAGTTAGCTTGATAGGTTAATTTTAGTCTGTTGTCTCTGGTAGGTTTTTAAAATGGCAACTTAAGATATAAATACAGACTAATATTCAGACGGGTACAATGCATAATATCAAGGAACAACACAACGTATGAGACAAAGCTCATCAAGTAAACAGCAACAAAGACAAACTGCATTACGTCTGATTATCAATAAGCCAATTATTCAGCTGGCCAGTAAAAGAACGACAAGTCTTTTCATAGGATTTGTTGTCAGGAAAAATATAAAGAACCTGACTTTTCCTTTAAATCCTCATTAAATGTAAATTAACGTTCAGCGATTCCAAACACACACTCATTAGTGTGGGAAACATCTGCTATGACCTTCCCAAACTGGGGCACACATCTTGTATTATACACACAAACACACACATATCAGCCATATCAGAATCCCTTTATCACCTCATTAATTAAGTTGCTTGTACTTCATACTCTCTCAAAACTCTTGCATGCACCCCCTCACACACACAAATCACGCGCACAAATTAACAATCACCCAAGGAAGCACGCACATACCCTTTCCTCTTTCTCATCATGCACACTCCCCATCTTTCTCGCATGCGGGTCTATTATCACATTTGGTTGGTAATCATCCAATCCGTCTGAGATATGCAAAGCAGCAGTAATTGTGTTAGAGCCTAATTTGTGGCACGATGAGGAGAGAGGGGCCCTCCGAACAGTCATTAGGCATGCAGAGCACAGCTCCCCATCAGGCGCCTCACTCCTATCTGCTCATCGTTACACACACACACACTCCCTGATATCTCTGAAATGTCTCACTAAAATGTCTCAGCGGGACTCGTTCAATGCTAACTATGAGGCTTCGTCTTTTTTACTGCCCTTTATGCTGTCGATCTCCTCATACCGACTCTGTGTCTGTCTCCTCTTTTGCTCTTTATCACCTTCCTCTCAGTCTCTCTCTCTCTGCTGAATGCTTCCCTCTCTCTTTTGTCCTCGCGTTACATTTTCCTCTGCTTCATTTTAGCCTTCCTCAAGTGCTACTGCTACTTACAGAATGTGAACAATATGTGTGTGTGTGTTTGTGTGTGTGTATGCGTGTGAATTAACCCTAGACAATATAAAACTGAGGCGGGAGATTGACATAGATCATTGGGCAGCAGCAGATTAAATTCATTGATCATGGACATGTATTTTTGTCAATTTAGTTATAGATTTATAGTTCTCAAAATGGAGGTTTAAATAGGAAAGCATACACGGAGACAGAAATGTGTTTGAATTGATTTAAAATGTGTTTCGAGGAAGAGGAGGGCAGATGAGAGGCAGACTAAACAAGCCTAACATTTCACAGACTTCCTTGTGGTTTTGTTCCTGTTTGAGCTTAACTGTTTAAGTGCTGTGCTATTTCTTCCTGCTATGAATACACAAGGACTTATTACTTGTTGAGGTTGTAGGTCACACTTCATAAAAGCTACATTTTAATTTGGGCCATCACATCTACATCATCTGTACTGACATAACCTGATATACATTGTGGAAATGAATCGAGCACAGTTATTCAAGTCCTGGCCTTAATACTGTTTTGATGCACTTATACTTACCAGCATTTATTTCTTATACAGGAAAGCATTAAAAGTAACATTATAGTTACAATTAACATTTCATGTGAACTTAACTTTATCACCTTCAGAAAGAAATACTGAACTTATAACTTTACTACAAGAGTGTGGTAGCTACAAGAATAAATATTTGACATCCAAATGAAATGTGAGCTAAAATATGATGCATTATATTGGACCTTTGAAGTGTTTCAGATCAGGTCCAAGTCAACAAAGTTTGCATGTTCAGACATCAGTTAATATCATCTTGAATAGGTTTACTTTAGTAATAATGTATATAGATCTGCTATATGCTGTACTGTATGTGCTTTGATGACACCTGGACCAGATGATTTACATAATGAAATAATGTAGCAGTACAGTAACGGGATCATATTTAGAGATCCCGTTACATTTGCAGTTGAAAAGACCCTCTACACTGTTACACACAGATGCTGTTCCAGCTCTGTCATTAGGCCAGTTCCGCCACGAAGGCAGAACAACAATTGATCCACGTTCTTTGTTTGTACAGAACAACGAGCTGGAATAAAGGTACAATATTTCCGCCTTGAACAGGCTGTGTACAAGGGGCTACAATGAAAGCCCCTTCACTCTATGCTACACAATCTTACTATAGATAAAATAGTATGTTGTCAGGTAGGACACACATGTTCAGGAGGAAAACACGGTGCAAGGCCGGACAATAGGGCCCAGCGGTAACACAGCTCCATTCCACATATTCCCAGTTAAATCCACAACTCAACCTTGCTTCTCCTCACCGAGACAAAACAAAGAGTAACAGAGAGAAGCGAGCACAGAGAGAGGGAGTGAGAAGACAGAGCAGAGAGGCATTTTTTGAATTGAGTAGGACAGAGTGATCAAGAGGGAGCAATTGAATGTGTGAGAGTGCGAGCGAGAAAGTAAGAGGGAAATAGAGACAGAGGTTGAAAAAGGAGGAGGAGGAGGAGGGGGTGGTGGTGGTGGTTGGCTCGGCACAATAGGCCTAGACATGAATGCTCCTCGACACTCGTTTCTACACATCCCCTTCAATTTCAACTCTCTAATGGAACTAGCGACTCTCCACACCCACTCACATTGTGCACAAAGAAAACACACACACACACACACACACACACACACACACACACACACACACACACACACACACACACACACACACACACACACACACACACACACACACACACACACACACACACACACACACACACACACACACACACACACACACACACACACACACACACACACACACGATAACAGGTGGACATTAACACACAACCACTTATGTGTGGCATAAGTGGTTGTGTGTGCTGTGTGTGCCAGTAATGAGCCACAGAAACACACACATATAGATGAGCATATCCTCTAATAGAGATAACCAAATTCTCAAAAACTCACACATATGAAGCAGCTCACACACCCACGCACTCACATACACACAAACACACATTTTGAATTTCATCCCTGTCAGATAAATGAAACAGGGTGTAATGAATGGCACACATATGGCTTAGGGTGTGTGTGTGTTTGTGTGTTTGCCCTGCATGCATCACAGTGCCTGTGCGATGCCTCCTACCTAGAGTTTGTGGCGGTGCATATATGTGAAGGTCTTTAAATCATGGAAGCTGCAAACTCTGTGTGTGTGCGTTTGTTTCCATTTGTCAAAGCCCACTCGGTTCCTCCAATATGGCTGTCAGCATGCGCCGTCAATCATAAGACAGCGTGTGTGTTTGTGTGTTAGTGTGTGTCCGTGTGGACGGCAGCCGATGTCACAGATAAGGGCTGGCCCTTCGGAGGCCCATCGCTCTCTCCCTCCTACAGACTGAGCATAAATTACTCCCCCCCGCTTCAGCCACACTAACTGATGTATGGGCCCCCGACTGGGTGAAGTCCTTTACTCTCCTGTTTCAAATGCAGTGTATTGGGCAACTGATAATAGATTTTTTGCAAATAAAAGAAAAATACTATTCCATTAATGAATGTTTCTGACACCAACTACCACTCTATCAAATTACTTTGCCGGCAAAACTTCAATTGACCAGAAATGGACCACCTTAAACACATTTTGAGACTCACAGGCAACAGCAAAAACAGCTAGACCCCATGGCACTTTGCATTTTACACACAGCCTCAGGTGACATCATTCAAATGTCTCCCAACACGGAGATTATCTTGGCAATTCACACCTGCCAATCAGTGAGCTGCAGGTGTGCGGAGGGGAAATGGGTTTGGGAATGCACAGCTGCGCCTGCATTGACGGAACCACGCGGAGCGAGGAGCTATTTTGTATGTTCCACGTTCTGGAAGTAAAAGTTTAATCCTGCACAGATCAGGTTAGATGATCGGCAGCTGGAGCACCTCCAAGGTTCTGACGGCCATCAAGATCTCCCTGCTGAATCCTCAGCATGGACGAAAAACAAGTGTGGTAACGGACTGCGGCGAAGGATCGGTTGTCATCCTTCCACAAGGTTTCAAAACGATGCTGTCCACACCACTAATGGCGAGCTGACGTTAAGAAGCTCACGGTGATTTCTGTGCAGCACATCAAAGTGATGACTGCCTAACACACACCTGGTAGACCGGTGCATAAAATAATGAAGGTCAGGAAAAGATGGTTGTGAATTCCTGCTCAGAGTTTAGTGAAAAACAATTTGAGAGTCTTCTTTGGCTTCTCCATGGCAACAATGTCATGGGAACTGTAATATTTAGCTATTTGCCCAGTGTAAATAATTTTCCTGAATATCACCCTGATGTGTAGAAAACATTCAGATAATTTTCCATTAACCTGCAGCTCTTTTTAAGTGTTTAGAAGCTTCTTTTTTTTTTTAACCAACTTTGAGCTTGAAGACTTAACTTGCTGCAAATACACTGCAGACTGAATATTTTCTCACGCTGCCCGGGGAAATATTGAAATAAATATATAAACAAGGACCCTTTATTTTAGGAAATATTTCACAGCCTACACTGGTACACAGAAACACAGCAGAACAACAGCCTTTAACAACTATGGCAACATTTAACACACTGACACAAGAGGATTGTTAATGTTTCTGGCCTATAGCTACATAAACATGCACATCAGTGAGAATCCAGGCTTCATAAGCAAAGGAATTCTTCCTCTAGTTCCAGTATTTAGAGCAAAATCAATCTGCTATTCATGAACACACAACTGTTTTATATGTTATGCTATGAGAATTAAAGAGTTTCCCTTAAGGAACAAATGTAGACTCACCTGTTTGTGCATCTCAATATTGAGCCCATAGGACATCTCGTAGTACTGGAAAGAAAAAGACAAAAGAAAAAGAGAAAAATGTTATAATAATACATGAGGCTAAAATCTAGGAATTAAAAGTAAATAATTCATGAATATAAAGACGACTCTCAAAGCCCGCAAAGACTCTAAGATCTCAGATATTGACTCTGCAATCATAGTTTCATTCAGACCCACCTGCACCCACAAAGAGAAGCTAGAAATAGGAAAGCGAACAATAAGTGTGTGTGTGTGTGTGTGTGTGTGTGTGTGTGTGTTCAGTGTTAATGAGAGGGCCACCCTCTAGGCGTCAACCCTGTTAATCACCCACTCTGTCTGCAGGGGGACTGGCTCTGTCACTGGAAAACAAACAGCACAAAGATCTCTCACACACAAACGTCCGTGCGTGCACAAACACACACTCTGCTTGATCTCACACTGGCGCTATCTCGTATGTGAATGCACGTGTACACACACGCACACACACACACTCTCTTCTGTAGCGGCCCACGCGGAAGCTCCCTAAAGTAATTACAGCACTGGGAAAATGGAGGTGCTGCCGCTGGCCGGGGGAGTGGGGCAACCCGATATGCTATTAGAGAGCTGGTGGTGGTGGTGGTGGGGTGTCTGGGTTGTTGTGGGGATACAAGGCTGGGCCTGCTACTGATGGAGTGGAAGTGCGATTAAAAGTGTGCATGTGTACATGAATAGTGTTTGTGTTGTGTGTGTGTGTGTGTGCATGAGAAAGCAAGTGAAGGAGGAGCAATATTACCTTCATGGTTCAATCTCATAGCAACAATTTGAGTTTAACTAGAAGATGGTTTGAAAGTGAAGATAATAATTCTGTTCTTTTGGGGAAAAGATAAATTGCCCCTCTTTCCCAGATTGATTACCACAGGAGTAAAACCTGAATTATGCTGTTGTGTCGAGTCGACGCAGAGCTGTCACATTCTGAACAAATGGAGAAAAAAAAAACATTCGCTCTAATGATTTCAAAAGCAGAGAACATAGCATGTTCCCGGTATGAAATCCATCCATTTGTGCTGCTGCATCACAAACACGTCAGTTGTCGTGGTAACTATGCAAAGTCAGCAAACACACTCACCTTTACCTATGATCTTTGAATCTTTGTTTTGGCTGCAACTAACAATTATTATTACTGATTACCCTGCCTATTCTTACTATTTTCTGAAAAGTTCAAAAGGTTAAGAAAGAAAGTCAAAATTATTGGCTACAATATCCCACAGCCCAGGGTGATATACAGAAAAATAAAATTACGTCAATGATTAATCAGTTGTGAAAATCGATGTAGCCTACAACATAACCCTAGGTGCACAACCCCAGAAAAGTAAATTCACATCATTGTCATTCCTAGCATTTCTTGTCCAAACACTAAACATTGGCCAGCTGACTGAGAAGAAGATAAGGCACGCAATGTGTAAACATGATGAAGTAAATTTTCCTTTCAGCAGAGGATTACTGATCAGATGTTTATAAGTTCTCACATTTATAAGTAAGTTTGAATCTTGAATATATTGTTTGTTCTGGTTGGTGTTGACATTTACAATTAGTGAGAGTTCAATGTGAGCCTGCATCTCCTCTGTATCTCCTCAAAAATGTCATCACAACTACTGGACTTCGACATTTTTTTTTTGTTTGCCAGGGTAAAATAACAAAGAGTTGAGTTGATGAAAAAGCTATGTAATACTCAACTGCTCAGTAATTCTGGAAACATGTGCAGTTAGTCATTTCTAGGAATGTGAATGATGAGGCTTATACAACACACACATGATGAGGTGGCGCTGCATCATTTCAGGGATTAAATCCTACACAGATTGACGGAGAGAACTTCTCTTTAACCTTTAAAATTCTCCCTGCATGTAAATTCCTGCTTTCTTCCAGTGTTTTCATTAGGCACATGGAGCTGTTAGGACATAGGGATAACTGGAAACAAAGCAGTGTTATTAAAAAGAGAAAAGACACACAAAGACTAGGCTTTGTAAAAAATGTTTGGGGGGGACAGAAACAAACTAGCTGCCAGGGGAAGTGCACCGTACTGGGCTGTACAACCTGAATACTAATAGCAAACACTAATAAAGACGCTAATGACAACCCTCAATTTTCCTTTCGTTTCTTTGTGATGATAATATCAGCCTGGCGGCTAACAAACATCCTGCTGGACATTTACCCAACCATCAAAGAAATCATGTAAACTGGGGTAATTGAGGAAGTGTTTTTTTTTGCAAACCATGTAAACGTGTTATTCACCTTTAACCCTAATCTAGATCAATTACAGTAACGACACAAAAGAAAATACAGTAATGAATTTCAGAGGGTAACTCATCTTAAACTACAAATAAAATACATCCCTAGCATAATCTTGTAGTCCAGCGATCTTAATGGTGATGGCGTTATGAGCTCCTGGCTAGGGGCCGGCTAAAATTCATAAATAGTAGGCAGTCAGACGAGGAACACTTAGCTCACTAGTGTCCTTGCGAAACATTGCTAGCTTGAGCAGTAAAGTCAAAAGTCAAGCTTAAGATAAGATTTAGAGCGCCCTCTGCTGAGTCACAAGTAAAACTTAAACACGATTTAAACATAATTTGAAACCCAACCATATATGAAAATGGACAACTTCACTGCTTCCAAAAGTGATGCTGAAGCTCTTATTAGACTGACGTTTGTTCAAGTCCTAATTTCTGCTGTTAATTAGATTTTTTTAATTATTTTAAAATCAAATCATTAATTATTAGCAATTATATAACAAATTATTGCTATTTGATGTAATAAAAACAAGGTTAAACTTCATGATTGACAGCTGAGACATTCTTGGGATTGATTGAGCACGTGAATCAGCGGGACGTGATTACTGCTATTCCATCGCCTGATTGCCACAGCACAGACTCTGGCTACAAATATGAAAGATGGCAGCGTTCGCAGAATATTTTAGCTTTACTTATGGAAGTGGAGACACGCTATCCATCTTTATATAGTCAATGATTTGAACAGGTCATTACAGGTTCGATATTAAAATGTTCACGTTTGAGCAAATATTTGATTTTTTAATAAGAAATATCAGTCATCGTCTATTTGTGTGTGTGTGAAAGGCTACAAACAGGCTAACAATGCCTGAGTGAGTGTGAGAGCGTGTGCAATCGTTCTTGTGTGACACACAAACACACAGAGGAAGTATGTGCGTGTGCGTGTGTGTGTCTGCTGGCTGGCTGATGGTGGAGAGAGCAATGCGGCGGCACAGATTAGATGAGATTAAAGCCAGTCAGAGGATCAATTAGAGGCAAAACATCAGACGGCTACACAGCCACGGCCAGCAACAATGAGATTAGCCTGGAGGTGGAGCAGAGAGCGGGCGAGCACATCTGTGCGTGCGTGTTGGTGTGTGAACACTTGTGTGTGTGTGTGGAGAGACAGGGAAAAGAGGAAATGAAGGGGGGTGGGGAAAGAGGAATCACACGTACAGTAACTATAAGAATAGAAAGGAAGAGAACAATAACTATTCATCACTAACTGTTCTTGCCCAGTTTGACTTGTATCTGGCAGTGAAGCTGCATCGCAAGATGTCAGCAATTATCTTGTTGAGTTCAGTTTATAAGAATACATATAACAGATGCCCCAGACTACGAAAATAAGATCTGAGTAGTTATAAACCAGAATGGCCTGCTCAGAGAGAGAAACCAGACATGAGAATGGATCACATTGCAAATAGAGAGATGTGGTAGAGGATGACTGGAAGAAAAACAAAAACTCTTTGCAGACATACATCAAGAGGATTTACTAGCGCAGCAGGAGATGTAGGAGACATATTCACAATAACAGAAAATGTCTAGAACATGCAGGCGAGTGGCACCTGGGTAGAGCACGTCGAAGGTAGGACAGAAATTATGTATAAACTCCTTTCTGGAAATCACGACACCGGGGTTGGCCTTTCACCAAAATGTCTCTGTCTTTCCAAGTTGACATTTTTGTCAGCATCTTCTACAAATATAAACTCTTTTTCATCCTTGTATTATTTTTGTTTCGTATCCACGACGTGTCAGAAATGTCAACATGCAAACTCACGAGCTGTGAATTTTACAGACATTTTCCTGCTATATTCTGACATGGGGCTCTGGACAATTTCCATTGGACATTTGAAATGTGCGCCGGTGGGAAAAATATCCGCAGCAACCAACTCAGACATTTGCTTTCTCACAAACACCCACTCTGGGAAATTTCAGGAAATTATTTTGACTTTGGTGGAAAGTTAAAATCAGCTAGAAGGTAAAAAATAACATTAGAGGAAATGTTCACCTCTGGTGCACAACACACACTCTTCACTTACCATGATATAATGGCGCTGCATCTCTGACTTCTCACTGGCCAACTTGTCACACTCAAGCTTCAAACTGTTGAGAGAGAGAGAAAGAGAGAGAGAGAAGCACAGCGTCAGACCTTGTTAGTCAGCTTGACAGTCTCCCTCCTAAAGTGCTGACACCCGATGACTTCTCCCCCCTTCATCATCATTACCTCCACTTTCACCAACAGCACTGTCATCATCACTTCAACCCTCATCACTGCCTCCACATTCACAGTCATCAGCACCGCCTCCGTTGTCATCATCATCATTACCACCACCATCATCATCATCATCTTTACTAGTCAGCGCCCGTGTATACACCAAGACTGGCATGGTGTCACTTAACAGGTGGAGGTCAACTCAGAGGTCTGAGAGATGTCAAGCCCAAACTCTGATTTCTAAAATAGAGGCGAGGCAGTGAAGTAAAAAGTCTAAATATAGTGTCAGAGCATTTCCTGTGACCCAGTACCCGCGACAGCCATTAGCTGTAATCATGTCAGAGCTGAAGTTATGCGAGGCGACAGGACAAAGGGGGACGCGTCAACAAGTCAGCCTGATCGTCAAGTGTAAAAGACAAGAGTAAAAAAAAAAAACGCTCCTTGATGTCTTTGATTGAAACAGCCAGTTACAACATGTCAGCTTCAGAATGCTTCATCTGATGTGAGGACTGGATAAGGCTCAGATCATCTAAAGATATGCACACGGTGGATAGGTTTATATTTAAGGTACGTCTGACAAACCTGTCTGCTGGTGTGTGTATATTTATATTGGGGTTTCTCCTAAGCTGTCTGCAGGAATGACAGCCCGATTACAGTGAGCGCTGACTGAATCTTCATCGCTGTGAGTCTTAACTGGTACACTGAACTCCATGTAACACATAACCATAATGTGAGCTTACTCTTCCTCACAGTAGGTTGCTTCTTCTGTAATTATCGCAGATATTATCAAATATAATAAATCAGTCGCACCAATACTGACGACACGTGTGGGCCTACTTTTGACAAGATTTGTGTCTTGCCTCTGAGTTTAGAAACAGCTGATTGAAATACGTATTTTTGGAAATCAGTTCGGCAGAAGCATCCCCTAATGTCTCTTCTCTAATGACGCTTCCTAATACTCGACCGCCTTAAACAGAATCCTTTTCCAAATTTATATGTTAAAAGGTCCCTATATTGTGCTTTATGGGTTTTTACTTTCCTTGATTGTCACAAAAATCAACAAAACATCTGCTAAGTTACAAATCCTTGTAAAGTAGGTCCTTCTCGACCTAAGATAAACAGTGGTCCTGAAGAGTATGAAACAACATGTTAACCGGTGTGTGATAATGTCAATGTGTTATTGTAAAATCCCTTACAGCAGCTGATGCTAACTGCATGTTTCTCTTTGTTGACGTCAATCAAACAACTCTTCCTCTGCATGAAGCATCTGAAGGATTTAACTCTGAGGGAGAATGACGGATATTTGACTCAGTTACTGAGTTTTACCGAGTGGATTTTTCTGTAGACAGGGGTCTGCAACTATGGATCAGCTTTCAGTAATACTAATAAGGAATAGAGATCAGGCGTGTCCTGAATTTAAACACATTCAGTCCAATGTGCTGGTTAGAGATGATCATGGAGATTCCCACAATGGCACGCAACAGATCCCCAACCTGTTTCACTGTCTGGGGGAGGGGGGGGGATGTTTTTTGTGTGTTTTTTTTTGTGCTGGTGAGGAGCGGTTTTATTCTGCAGCCTTCTTCGTGTGTGTGAATGAGTAGCCTCCACTTATTCAAAATGCTGCCCTTCCCTCCTACATAAAACCCTTTCTGCCATCCCTGTGTTCATGTGTAGGCTGTGTGGTGGGTTGTCATGGCGACAGGCCTCCCTGCTGCCAGCCTACCTGGGATTGGCTTTGTGCCTCCTCTGATTGGTGTTCAGCAGCCCCTGGGCCTGCGCCGCTGCTCTCAAACGACACTTTGATGGAGTTTTATTGCCGAGTCTTCCGTCTCTAAATCGCTCCTGCTGTCATCTTTATTTTGATTTATGTATTCCCTGATCTATTTATGCACGTGAATGAGGGGAGGGGAGAAGAGTGGGGGGGGTGGGGGGGTGGGAGGAGGAAGACTGTGACAGCTACAATGCTTGCTACTATACCCGGGGGAACGCCTGCGGTACATTTGCCTTTTAAAGGCTTCAGCACCAGACAAGCACAGCGCAGCAGCAGCGCGCTACAAAGCCCTGTCTGTGGTTCCCAAGCCCCCCACCCCCTTGCAGCCCCCCTCCTGAGTCAATAGGCACTGTATGCATGTTCTGTATGCTCAGACAAAAAAGGCATTCTTTCAACTGCGCCCTGCCTCTCTGAAGGGGGTTAAACGGTGCAGCTCACCGTTGTGGGAATTACACAAACCAAAGGCGAGGAAGAAGACACACGGGGTGTTATTGCAGCTTCAGAATCCTCCACAACAAGAGCGATCAGACCAGAGCAGGGATTTTGCACACAATATGCCAGGCTTGCCTGCCTGCGCCTGTCTCGGCAGAGGGAAGCCTCTGGAAGGTTCTCGGAGAGCAGGTACAGAGAAACAAACCAAACTCCTCAGGAGGGAAAGCGGCCTTCAAAGACTGACAAAGGGAGGTTCTCTCGCTGAGATGCAGACCCCGTGGCGTCCTCCCCTCTTTATAAGTACTATCAAAAAGATCGGTTAAGATCAAATCGGGCACTTTGGAGGTGCCTGAGACTTCTGGCACTGTAGCGGTATTTAAGCAGTAAACCAAGATCGATAACCAGGGGTCAACGAGATTGACTTAGCTATGAGTCTGTTTTGTGTGTATATGCCTGTATGCAGAGTGTTTCTGTTTGCACCTGTGGTATTGTGCTTGGAGGAACTGGAACTCATCCTTGATCCTGTCACAGGAGTCGGAGGTTGTGAATTTCAGCTGCTGCGATGAAGCCTGCCAAAGAGAAAAAACAAGAGGAAAACGTAAGAACCAAATGGAAAGAAGAAGAAACAATACTTTAAAGGGGGGGGGGCCCTGCAACAGAGAGAGGGAGCAGAGTGACTTAACGTCAACCTGAAATTGGTTGTCATGTATGCTTCCACACACCAGGAGTCATACACATGGAATCTTGTGAAGACTCCAAGAACAAAACACTGCATACACAAAGAATACAAAATGTGGACCCATTGTTACAATCCGATTGGTAAAGCTCTGAATACACACTGCTTTGTTTTATATTTCAACCACTACGAAATAATGTGCCTGCACTCAAATCTAAACCCCACAGAGCCCCAATTAGCCATAAATGGATGTTGACACTCCCATATTTAACCTTCTATAGATATAACCCAGACGCTCGCTGTCCTTGCTCCGGCATTGGCAGCGTCTTTACAGCCTTAAGAGTTATTACCCACGGCCGTTATGAACAATAGCATATGTTGTAAGCCATAACAGCAAAGTGATTGATGACACAGGAGTGTGTCAAACTTAAAACCGCTGTGTGTTAGTGTTTCATCATTCCTTATTGTTATTCTCCAACACTCAGTTTGGGTTGCATTAAGTAAACTTACTTACTCAGGCTAGGATGAATCATTCTTGTTTAAATAAGGACGGTAACACACATGATAAACATTATTACAGGGAACTTGGTTGAGACTGTGTTGAGCACTTTGATGTGTTGAAAAGATTTAGTGCCAACTTAATTGTCTCCTAAATTGTCAGATTGACATCATCTGCCTCTTTTGCACATCACATACGCAGTGCCTGTTGTAAGGCATGTGTGGAGCAAGAGTCAGTGATACTGGTGATATTTTATTGTTAAGTATACTAAATATCTTTTATTAATACTATTATGGTACATTTTCTTTAAAGTAATTTATATGAAACAACAAAATCATAATTCTACAATTTAGAATATATATGACAAACTGATTAAACTGATAGAAATGTGTAAAGAGTCCTCTAAATCCAATATTGCCATTAGCACAGACATTATGCATTGATATTAAAGGCAAAGTAGAAAATTTACCCCAGTGGACAAATCTGCCGTAGTTGCTTAAATATATGTTGCTGGATAAAACTGCACCAAATACCACCCATGTACTACCAGAAGACTTCTTTTGTGCCTGGTACAACCAGCTACAAAATTATTCAATCACCTAGCATCAATGTTGCTGCTCCCCCTTATTGTAATTCTGTCCACACTACATTCCCCAAGCAGCGGTGGATGGCCTGGCTGTGTGTTAGAGCACAGCAAGCATCAAACCCAAATAGGGACAAAATCTCATTATTTCTCAGCAGGCTGCATAATGGGTCAGGTGGGGGGGGGAAGAAGAAAAAAAGAAAATTCGACATTTTCCCACTATGATTGAGCTGGCATAAAAAACCATCAGAAATCTGATTGCAGCACTTATGGGAAACTAGCCTGCTGCTGTTAGGAATGACCTGTCACTTTGTACTCCGCTCCCCCCGGCATGTCGCTCAGCTTCATTTTTAACTACAAACAGGCTGTTTCGCATTCACAGAACCATGGCCAGAGAATATGCTAAGCAACAGGATTGCTTCAGGTTGTATTCATAGACCTCTGGCTTCAAAGGCTGATTTCTTTTTTTTGCTTTGAGGCTCAGCAGGCCAGTGCTCCACTCTTACATGTTTAAGGGTTGGGGATGGATTCTTACAAAACCTTCCAAGGGTACAGACAAAGATTTGTGGTGTTTTCCATTTGGGCATTAATTTAAATATTTCAGATTACGTACAAAAATATCTACACATGGGGAATTCTGGAACATTAAGGTATGAAGAGAAAGGCTGACAGTTAGAAGAACATTTAAAAACGTAGGGACAAGCACAGTGACCTGAGCCATTACACGTTCAAATGTCATGAGAACTGCTGACATTATCATGCTGCTTCCACACTCAGAAACTCCCAATCCACACAGAACGAGCTGCTGCTCAGAGACAGAGGCTCCGACTGTAAAGCACAGTAACCTTTTCCATTATCTCTCCAGCCAGTGTGGCAAGGACCAAACTCAGCAAACAACAGCTTGGCTATATGGCTCTGTGCCACCAGAGCCTGTGTCAACACGACACACTTAGCTACAGGCAGCCGTGCAACTCACTCCTTGCACTTATAAAGTTTTTAATACGTGCATGTATGGGTTAGTGTGTGTGTGTGTCTGCACACAGGTTGCCCCCAGTGCCGCAGGTTAGAGTTGTTGCCCTAGATCCAATTTCCTCCCTGCGTAGCACAGTATGCAAACATTAAAATACCAAAGTTTCTCTTAGTCAACAGCCCCAGGTCGGGCATCCTGTTCCACAGGGAATAAAGAGGGAGGCAGAGAAGACAGAGCAGGACAAAGACAGGGAAAATAAGTCAGAACATCATAAATCCAAAGGCCATAAGTGCATACTAGGACTTTTATGAATGCAGACAATAAAGTTTCTGATTAAACAAAAACGTATGAGCTCAATCTGTTAAGGCTCTTATATACTACTACGTGTCCGTTTCTCGGAGAGTTCTCAGCAGGAGGCAAAGACTCTTTTTGATTTTTACTTCTCCGTCAGTCTACGTCCGGAAAAAATTCACCGCCAAACCCATAGGTGGCGCAACGGAAGACGAGCTCAGAGAAGCCTACCCCATTTGGGAAGAAGAAGTCCACGTGTCTCTGTTGACATGTTAGCTTGCGTCCCACACACTGAACCATGGCAACTAACAGAACTAAATAAAGTGACATCCAGCGGGTCAAAATGCTGATGTTATCGTTTCTTAGCGCAGCGGTTCCCCGGTCTTGTTTCCGAACTGTGTTGCTGATTCCACAGCTTGAATCTGCTTGAGGCTACATGTAGCTAGAAGCTACACGGACCTAGCTCCCCCCAGCTTCCACACACAGTCAGCAGGGACTCCCGACACTAACTACTACTATCCAGTGTTTGCTTCTAACCTGACGGTATTATAGAAACAGTGTCATGATAGAAGTGGTATTAAAGTCGTGACGGCGGGTTCTTGCACTGTTACCACCGCAGTTAGCATGGTGGCTAGCCTAGCCCGCTAGCCTAGCCTGCTAGCGCCGTTTTGAAAGCTCGTTCTAACCGTCTGTGACCGTGCACACATGCCCTCAGTGCTCGAACGAGCCACCGTCAGCCGGACAACTCCGCTGGCTTAACACACACGTCACATTAATCGTAGAATCATAGTTGTGTTTGGGTTTGATGCTACATGGAAGTAAACAGGAAGTTTGAGGTCCGGAAATACGGAAATGACGTCATACGGAAATGATGTCGTTCGCGGACCAATCACAGCCAAGAGCGGTCCGTCGGGTCTCAAACATGAAGACGGATAGTTAGACAAATCAGACGTGTACGAAAAGCTGTACGAAGCATTCGGAGAGGGCGTTTCACGACGGATAGGGCGGTCTTATCTGTCCATAATAGAAGAAACGGAGAGGCATATATTGGCCTTTAGTAATTCTAGGAGTGGAAGAGAAGGGTATATTATGCCGTTAAAACATGTACTGCGAACCTGAACTGAGCCCAGACTTCCTGTGGAGAACGCATTTGTCCAAATCAGTATTATCATTTAAAACAAGCTAACAAACTAATTAAAGTCAGACTGATCTGATGCTCGTCATTGTCCAGTGAAATCACAGAGAAACTACACTACTTGACTAAATTAGACTGACAAACCACATCAGACTGATCAAACATGCATGAAACTCCACACACTGTCCACACCTGAATCTACAGTCAATGTGTTTGTTAACTGCTAATGATTTAAATTGCTGTTGACCTTATCATGGATATGTTATTGGTCGTTTTACAACTGCCTACCTGGCTGAAACCTGCCTGACTGAACTGTTAAAATATGATTACAAAGTATACTTGGAGTGATGATTGACCTTTGAACAAAGCCAAACATATGTGACTGTTGCAGAACTACTTTGTCGACCCTGTCTTTCTTTGTCAATCAGTCACAGGGGCTGAGTTTAATTAGACAAAGACAGGTAACAGTTATAAGTATGCCTGTGCCAAACACAGGAACACTGAATTGGTGTTTTGTATATGCAAGATGATGTGTTTGTAGGGTAAATCATATTTGGATAAATACATTCTGTAAGTGTAACCACCAGATCTGTGGTTTGTCAGAGCTGTGTTTGATTTTTGATCTGATGCTCTCAAAAAAAATTTAACTTGCAAAGCAGTTTTTGTTTTTGATGAGACACTCTACTGTTTTCACACAGATCTGAATTGCCTTTTTATTTTCGGAGGCGTGCTGTCTTGTGTACCTGCTGCTTCTCAGCCCCGCTGTGACTGCAAACCTTTGAAGAGGTTTCTAAATGTCATCTGGTGTGGTTAAGCTTTTCTTGCAAAGTTCAGTCTTGTGGATTATTAATGCTCATCAGCTGTCGTTTGTGCTTTTGTTATACTCTGCACTTTATTTTGTATTTTAGTACTTCTGATGGGCTGAATGATCACAATGGCAACACTCTCATTGAAGCAAAATATTCTTCATTAAGGCCAGAGGATGAAGTGTTTTTTTTTTTTTTTTAAAGGGCAATTCAAGAACTTTTGGTGATAAAGGGTCTACACCAGTGTTGATGACTGGAAACAAAAACATGAAATTACTGCAGTGGAGTTAATACACAAGATTTTTCTGTTGGTGTGAACGTGTCAGACCGCAAAATCGCCAGAGAAAGATAGGATCACATTGTCTTGACTTTTTCTGGAGTTCAAGTCTGGAAATGGGGACAGGGATAAGGTAATCCATAGTTTTGTGACCAAAACACATCAGAGAATCCTTCCCGTCAGCAGGAAGGACAGTTCGCCATATCTGTCAAACACCCGTTTTATTTGTATTTTTGTTTCATTAATCATATAAAAAAGGGCTATTGCAATGCCAGCAATTCTTGGTCAATCTCACCTAAATCCTGGATGCAATATTGAGCCAAGTACAAGAGTTTGAAGGACGATTTTCACATGGCTGCCCTCATTCTTTCACCACCACTCACTCAGACTATGCGGGCCTCTCCCAGCCCCATGCAATACACACAGCTAACAATGTTTATTATCTCTCGCTCTCTGTCAGTGACCAAAACAAGGTGCTCTATGGGGGCCTGAGAGCCCACAACAGATGGATGCCCATAATGTTAATGAAATACTGCCATAATATTGTGACACATGCCATCTGCTGTGACAAAAAAGGTGCCTGCACGCTGTGCGTGTGAAAATGTGTTTGTGCAAGAAAGAAAGGCTTGGCTAATGTACATGTGAATGTGTATGAGTGTCTGTGTGTGTGTAATTTTTGGGTATTATAGTGGAACAGCCGAGACAGTGTGAATGTGACAGAGAGAGATATGGGTGTGATACAGCAAAAGAGAGACAGTGAATAGGTGTGTGTGCATCTGTGTGTAGGGTGTGATAAACCTCAATGTATGATGCTTGGCTGCCAGAGGAACAAATATTCCCAGCCATGAATCATACACAAGGACACAACAGCCCACACACACACCCGAACTCCATCACTTGCTGAATTTGCATATTACACACATAAACCTACATGCAAGCACACACACACACGGCACCTAAATGTAGGACAATCTCTAATTTGATTCTGCCCTGCTCCTTTGAGACGTAATTAAAGCATTAAAAAGCTTTGTGCGCCGGTGAGGCAATTGAGACAGTCTTCGGCGAATAAATGGGATTCATCGTTTCAGGAAATTGCTGCCCCACCCCCATCCCCCACCCACCAACCCAAAGCCCACTATTCGTCACCCCCCTCTTAACGAGTAAACACACACACACTAACTATTCCCCTCCCTGGCCTCATCATCCGGTCCAATCCATGTGAAATCTACTGTGAACCATAATGTCTATTTTAAATAAGAATCAGGCTTAGGCCGATTCTGCTCTAAAGATCAGTCGAGGAGGTTAGTGCGAGGTGGGGTTTTTAACACACAGACGCCAACACATCGATTAGACACACCAACAATACAGTACACATATCCAGTGGAGTATTTAGATACAAATAAAACACACACAAACACACAGACATAATAACAGCAGGATACATCGGAAAACATCCTCCTCAGTATAAATCCTGCCTGAGGGTAGTGGCAGTGTGGGGATTGTATTTCCTGGAGCACTGCCTGACTGTTTACATCTCAGTCGGAGTGTTTGCATGAGTGAGTGAGTGAGGGGAGTGTGTGTGTGTGTGTGTGTGTGTGTGTGTGTGTGTGTGTGTGTGTGTGCGTGTGTGCGTGTGTTGGGGGCAGGGATAGAGTCTTGGCATTGTAATCACTCACTAATGACTGGATTTTATCTCACTCCCACTTTTAAATGAATGTAGAAGATCTGCGCTGATGAACAGTTGGCCTATTTTTTTCAACGCCAGTTTGTCTGTTTGCTCCATAGCAACAGTCCCAACGAAGCCATTTGAGCCATCCGCCTCTTCTGTCCATCACAGACTCCCGTTGCCCAGTATTAGTGCGGAGGATAGATGGAGACACATTATTATTCAAGGATAATGCATTTTCTAAATGACTGAAAGCACGGAGGAAAGTATTTGCGTTGAAGCAGAAATAATCATAAGCCTCAGTTGAGTTTGTGCAGAGATTAAACATTGTATGGGTAAATTAGTGTTTGGTGTGAACGCAGTAAGAGAAAGGTTTAGATAAATGCTTTTGTGGAAAGTGCTGTTTGGTTATGAAGCCTTCCCACAATACGGAATAATTCATCTTAACTCTGCTCTGGAACGTGATCACTCCAGTACATTTCTTTCAAAAATATATGAATATATGAGAATTCACACAATTAGGAGATAATTATGTCAGCTGGTGAACACAACACGTGGAGTATTTATTTAACATGTAAGCAAACTACTTAGAAAAAAAATCATGACATTATTCACCAAGCCAGACGTTGCGGGCTTAAGCCTTTTGCTAATACACCAGCATCAAACAAGATCACATCCTCCATCTAAGAATAGCTCCAACCAAACAATTCCATCTAAATATCCCGGATTAGTGTTTGGAATAAAGCCTATGTGCCCAGTGATCTGAGAGAGGGACAGCCTAACTGGCCTGCATCCAGGCTCACCCCGGCCAACTCAGTCTGGGCCAAGCGAACCTTGCTACGTTAGCGGCTGCTCTGTGTGTGTGTGTGTGTGTGTGTGTGTCTGTGAGAGAGAATGAGGAGAGGCTGAGGAATAGGATTGTGTCTTCAGCCACTCAGGACAGGGGCTTTAGAACGCGGGGAGAGCGTAATCCTGTTTGGGCCAGGAATTTGATTTTGATTATTATCTCTCACGAACCAAGCTAAGGCTTACCCCCATTTCTGCAGTGTTATCCCCACAACACACAAACACACACACACTTCCCCCCTGCAGCCCAACAGATTTGACCTCGTTAAGACGCTTTAAAGGGGATTACTCTACTTTTATCACTTCGAGTGAAGTGCCCTTGCAAACACAGGCTTGGCGTGGCTCGCCCTCTCTTCCCACTCTGCAGAACTATCTTGACCTCCTGCACAGAGTCAGCCAAGCGCACAGTACAAACACACACAAACATGACACTTCAGACACACTACCCTGAAAACACAGACGCACAAAATGAGCCCACCTTCGAAAACACACACACACACATACAGGCATGAATACAAACACAGCAGACAAAAGGTGGGGGCAGGCATTCTATAACACAACACACACACACAGGAAAAGAGTGCCGAGATTGCAAAGCCAAGGGAAATGGGCAATTTGTCAAGAGTGGGGAAAGTGGTGAGGCTGACATGGCTGTGGGTTTGGAGACCATGGCTGAGATTAAAGCCAGCCTCGCAGAAGGGGGGCTTCAAGATTACACCCAGTACAGTTGTTCAGATGATTGATGCCTGCTTGTAAAAACCAAGGTTATTACTTACAACACTCTGCGAAGAAGGAAAGACAGGGAGGGAGGGAAGGAAGATTAGTCCCAAAGTTCGCAACAAATAAGTGGATAATGAAAGCAGAAAGCTGTAGCGCCGGCATGCGGCCAACACCAGGGAATTTCTGTTTAATTTGCTCAACTGAGGTGAAGGTACTAAAGTTCTTGTGCGTGTGCAGTTTACAAGTTTCAAAAGTTAGTGCTGTTTTTTCCCATGATTCCAATCCAGGTCATTTAATTTTGATTATAAGCCAATGAGTCCCAATGTAATCTTTACACCATGCTGCAGTGTAATGAAATATCAGCATGTTTGAGGCCATTTTCAGAATGTCAGCAATAGTGATGCCCCCTCAACCTACACTGTTCCTGAGTCAGAATAAGTGTAAATAGATCTTCCGTTTTAATTTGTGAAACAAGGATGTCCACTTCACAAAGCGACTGATGGTTTTTGTCATTATTGAGTGTCCTTTTAGTCTTACAGGCTTAATGGGACTTACAGTTTGGTTTGGTCCAGTTTAACCAGCAGGATTTTTGGAGGCTGCTGAAACAAGTTCTGCTGCCGAAGAGGATTTAAATTAATGATGAGTGAAAATGAGATGTTAATGCTCCCGGCTTTTTTAAATGGCAGAAATAAACCAGGAAGAAAAATTAGAAGAAACAGACAGTGAGCTGTCTACAGACGCACAACCACAATTAAATTCAGTAAGAAAGGTTACTTTGTCAAATGGCTATCGGAGGATGAGAAATTTGCAGGTTAAAACACTTGATTATTACCAATGATATTTTGTGTGAACCAGGGTTATATGTTTAAGACATAGTGCTCATGGGCTTCATCCTTCACTGTGTTCATGTGGAGAAACCACAACCTGCTTGTCTTATTACACAATCTATGAACTAATCACTTTCAAGCATGCCCCATACATCAATGCTGAGGACAACACAATGCTACTCAAAGCATCACCCAAATAAATGTAATCCACGCAGAAAAGTTTGTAACATTACGATCTTCTTAGAGAAACAAAACCACGTCAATGCAGCTACTAGTTTTTCAAAAAAATATATACTCTGGTGGTCTGAATGTCTAAATAAGACTGCAGAAATTAAATTAGCCTGAATTATAACTGTTCAAATGTGAAGCATTTTCTTTATCGCAGTTGGGGCTAGGGGGGGGATGCCAGTACCTGCAAGCCATGTATTCTGAAGACAACATGCTAGAAGCCGGGCTTGTCTCACAGTGGAAAGACTCCCCCCTGCTGAACTAACAGGCTGAGCCAGGGAGGTTTTCATGGCAGTGCTTGGAATCCTGCGGGTGTCTGAATGGGATCTTGGTGGGGATGAGGTGACGTATTGTTCCATTCGAGGCCACTCTGCTCTTGGGCACACAAACAGAACAGCTAATTCTCTTGTCTGGACTGGTGCAGTGCCGCGCGTTTTGGCAGGTCTAGGGGCCCTGGCCAAGGCGACCCAATCAGGCAGCCCCCTGTCGAGCTGCTTTGTTCCAGCCCATCGCACCGTTCTGCTCTGGGGAAGGACTGTAACCCCCAACCCCACCGACCCGCCTTTCCACCTCCCACACACTCCTGAATACTGATGCAGCCACTCCACTACACACACCCTGCATTCACTCTCACACAAAACTCCCACACACACAACCACCCGATGAGCTCTCATCTACCCGTGTCAACGTACATGTTAACACACACAAGCACAAACTCATTACCATTCTTCTTTTCACCTGCTACATCCTTCAGTTATGCGCGCACACACACACACACAAATCTGCACATACACTGAAAGAGAATAATGTATAAGACAACAAAGGCCCTCCCACACATACAAAGCTGTCAATTGCTTATGAATTTATAAAAAGACAGCCTATACTACACGCCACCCCCACATCGATATATACACACCTCGCCTGTAAATGCTGTACACACACGCACACATCTATAGCTCTTGCCGATTTTTTTGCAGCAAAACCAAAAACCTGGTACGACTCAGTTGACATCTGTTTTTATTTACATTTATGTTCTTCTTTCTGGTGAATTTGCTGCGGTACTTCATGTAAGGCAAAGCAGCCATGGGAGGGAAAAATAAGTGCTCATTTAGCGCAGCATGTAAATCATCATCAAAGTTTCAGGGGGAACCCTACTTGCTTTGTTGTGATTACATAATAAAATGTTATATTTTTGGAATAATTTAAAATTATTTGGGAAAACCTTTCTGATGGATGTGTTTCATCATTTATTTAACCTGATGACAACCACACAATAGGCTCCTGTGTATTCCCTGGGCCTGGCCTGTTGCACAAGATTTGTCCGTTCCTTGTTAATGCATTCTTATAATCTTTTAATGTCGTTAACTTTGTATGATTGTAAACAGTTCATAAGGGTTTCTCTTCAGTTATTTCTGTTTAACACAACATATAAACTCAAGGTGGATGTTCTCTAAGTGATTGGCCCAGCAGGAGACTGCATTATTCATATCGTGGTGGCATATTTTCCCTTCCTTTGATTCAGCATATCCATCAAGCACGAATCTGCTCTGGTGTAAACTCCAAAAGGATGGTGCCATGTGTGGGTGTCTGCATGTGACCGTTTTGCTATAGCTGCATCCACCAACGCACCTAAAGCCATATAACGTGGTTTCCCAAATACACCTAGCTTCACGAAGATGCTCACAGAGGAGAAGAAGTTTTTTAACAATCGTAAACTGACATTTGGCAGTCGGGAACTCAGAGACTGAGGATCTTGACTTGTGGACACGCTACACTTTTTATGTTTGGCTACAACTAACCAGACTTACCACAACTTTTCCTTCCAACAACTTTGAGATGGGAATTTCTTTTAGTCTTGCAAATTGTAAGCCAATATTCAGTAGTGGCCACAAATAATTTGATGCATGTGAAACACTGAGAATTGTAAGTACACTTAAGATTCATTGTGAAAGTGTGGTGGGTCAAAAGGCGTCAGCTGAGTAGGCGGTAGATGCACTGGCTTTCACACAGCTGAAAGAAAGTAGATGTGTGAATGTATCACAGACCACAACCCTCAACTGCGTCCTCAATACTACTTGTGTGCATTTACATCTGAACTCAGAACTGATCTTGTGATAAGATCACTCACGACAGATTGTTATCAGGTCAGAAAAGGGACAACGATCATCAAACATCCAGAAAAAAATGGAACTGACCTAAATTCAGTATTTAAGTCTGGTGATAGATAATATTAAGATAATATTGAGAAAAAAAGTCTGATAATTTGTCTTCCGCTGGTAGTTATCCCTTTATTATCTCCGTATTGTACAAAGGCTCTTTTGACAATGTCGGTAATTATTATCTTTTATCATGAGGTACCTAGACTGTCTTGTAATTTTAATAAAAAATAGTTTTTCTCATTGAGTTTTCAGATAATGTACCATATGATATAATACCCTATTAAATATATTTCATATTGCCATATTTCACAGTTACAACCTTGAGTCTAAAGGCCAAACTTAATGGTCGTGTTGTCTGTAATGCCGATGTATGCAGACACTCAAAGCTGCATTCACTCTCTGTGTCCATAATAGACTACATCCTGCTCTTTGAGTGTTGTGGACACTGATCTGGAACAACATTAAAACCTGTAACTGGTTTTAGTGATGTGGCTTATTGGTGTATGTGCTACTTTAACAGGAGAGTATGAAAAATGAGCGGAAGTAGGTTGAAATACTGCATGACCTTTTTTAATCTTGGCTTGTTGTATCCTAAAAGAAAAAAACTGTCAAAGTGCAATTGAATCAGCCTCATAAATAAATCATGATGTACTTGGTCACTGCTATGCTGATGACACTAGGCTCTACATTCCAATAAGTCCTAATGACCAATCAAACATTGCCACCCGCCACAAGTGCGAACTGAAATTAAACACTGGATGCCTTTCTCCTACTACATCTCTCCATATCTGATAATTGCTTTGGTCCCACCTACAGCACGGGTGATATCACTGCAAACCTCGGTGAACTAGCCCCATTTACAAAGTCCTCAGCTAGAAATCCTGGTGTGGTCTTTGACCAAAACCACATTAGGAAGGTTTTGCGATCATGTTTTTATCATTTAAGAAACATAGCCATGGTTAAATATTTTATCTCACATAAAGAAAATTCAAGCCCCTAATTCCTCTCGCCTCAGCTACCGTAGCTCCCTTTATAGTGGGCTTACTCAGAAATCAATCGACTGTCTACATTTAGTGAAGAATTCTCAGCTTTTAACACAACCCCAAAAATGTAACCATATCACCCCTGTTTTAGCATCCTGGCACTTGCTGACTGTTTATTTTAGGATTGATTTTAAAATTCTGTGCTGGCCCCTCCCTGTAGTTCAGAGCTTTTATCTCCCTACGAGCCAGGAGCCAGCCTGAGATCCTCTGGTAAGACGCTGTTAGCTTTTCCAAAGCCATGCTGAAATACAAAGGAGATAGAGTTTTTGCCATGAGGACCCCTACACTTTGGAACGGTCTGCCAGAACAGAATCGGTTACCTGCTTTATCTCATTTCTTACGATACATCTCTATAAAAAAACTTTTATCGAATCATGTCAGACTTTTATTATCTGTATGATCTCAAATTAAATGTTTTTGAATCTGTGACCGTCATACTACTTGTTGTAAAGCACTTTGTTACTTGTACTTGCATCTACAAATAAAGTTATTACTATTATTATGAACTAAAAACTTCACATTTCCCCCGTAAATGTTGCTTGGTTCTCTTTTACTCTCATTCCAGCATCTTTTTCAGTTGTTTAAAGGCAACCAAGTTGGTTATCTCAATGATTTTCCTGTATTTTTGTTCAAATTTGCATAAATTTTTCGATAACCTGTGACTGCAACATCGCCAGTTTGGCTCGAAAGCTCTGTTGTCTACTGACACTGCCTCAAAAATAATTAAAATGCACCCCCTCTGAAAAATTGGGAGACACTTTACCCTGGGGTACAAAGGTCCTCAGTATAAAGGAGCCATAAGTCAGACAGCGTATTTGAATGTGTATTCACATGTATCATCTTGAGTCCAAGTCAGTGTCTGTGTGTGTTCAACTAGAGAAGGGCTGCACCAGTCTACACCCCTCCTTTTCAACCAACCCCAAAGCATTTTGACAATCATGCACTGTGGCCTTCTACAAAAATCAACATCACCTGTGACCCATGGCCTCAACTCCGCCACTCAAAAGCAGGGCCTCCTGCGGAGTGGGAGTGTTTTGGTGGGGGCGCTCTGTTTGTCATGCTAATCAGTTGGCCTAACCTTAACGACCCAGACATCTGCTGGCCTGCGTGTGTCAAGACCCACATTCAATTTGTTCCCCAGCTACAAAAAAGGCAGATAAGACCCTTGAGGCTGGTAAGAATGTCTGTGTGTGTGTGTGTGTGTTTGTGTGTGTCTCCTTGTTGTTGATGTATGGGTGAAAGGAAAAATCCCTTCTATTTCTATGCATGTACTAGAGCAATAATTACCAGCAGAGAGTAGCACAAAGGTGTATGTTTGTGTCTTCTAATGTCGCACTCATGTTTTCTTCTGTATGTGTGAATGCATTACTGTCTAGTCTAGTGCACCCACAAACACACACACTGCCAGGCCTTCCGCTCACACACGAACACGTGTGTGTGTGTGTGTGTGTGTGTGCGTTTGCAGCAGAGCCACAGAGCAGGGGTGGGGGGGGTTTGTTTAATGGGCGAGACAGGGGACCATGGGGATTAAGCTCCCCCCAGCTGGAGGCTTTAGAGGAAAGGCTGGGGGCTGTTCTGTTAATTCAAGTGGGCTTAATAATGCCTGTGCACCCTCTGCCCCTGACCCTCCCACCACTACATCAGATCTGGGAGGAAACGCATGATAAAGGGAGACAAGTAGGAGGAGGAGGAGGGAGTGTGTCTCTGTGTGTGTGCGCGTGTGTGTGTGTGTGTGTGTGTGTGTGTGTGTGTGTGTGTGTGTGTGTGTGTGTGCATGCGTGTGTTTGCAACCTGTGGCCATCTCAAGCACAGGCTCAGAGGACTTGCGAGATTTTCGCCTCCATATTACGTGTGGTGTGCTTTGGCACCAGACCTTTCTGTTGCTCTACTTTCAAGCCGTAGTCAGTTTTGTTGAAGCTGCATTAGGATTAATTAACACCCAAACAATATGGCAAATGCTATCAACTGGGTCAACCACTATCAAACGAGTTTTTTCTCCTAAACCAATGAACTGGGCCCTCGACCCGTGACAGTGGATTAAAATGGCGAAAAAGACACATGAATCCCCGTTTAACCTTGCTCTGTCTCAATGGGTCAACTGCGGTGGGAACCACTTTGAGTGATGACCACTTATATGAATCAAAAAGCTTGGAAATAATAATTTCAAAATAAATGCCATTTAAATAATTTCCTTTCCGTAATCAGGAAGTCTGCTTACAATGTTCACTTTGTCAGTTCACACATCAATTGACGTAGCCTAATAGTACCAGCTGCCCATGTGAAGGTGCTCCTCTTCTTGTGCTTCCAATGGGTAACTAACGACTGTCCCTGCCTGCTCTCTCAATACGAGTTCACAGTGTGCGAGTTCAGGTACTGCTTGGATCGCAATTTTCTGTCCAAAACCGATTGAGTCCTGCAAAAGACTAACAAGCGTGACCCAAAACACGCAAGGATTTTGATTTTAGAATCAGAATCTGACCTGATGTTTTGTCTGTTTACTGACATGCCTTTGAAAAATAAACAGTAGATAGCTCAGTCGACAAGACCAAAAAAGAATATCGCTTCAACGTTTTGCTCTGAACCTTCCACATTCTCGTGTGGGCTCTGACGTTATTTTGCCTTCTTGTTGCTGCTCTGCTCACAATGTTAGTTTTAGTGTGTAACCATTGTGAAGTGTAATGAATATAAAAAAACCTGCATGATAATAATAATTTGTCATCTGTGTTCCTTGGATATTATAAAAACAACATAATCCTAAAGAACATAAATCCAAATAAATATATATAAAAGGTAAGCGCTAACAATGTGCATGATGACTTTAGAACAAACAATATGCACCAATATGACCAAAACAAAACATTAAACTCCAGTAATGGTACAACACCACACGGTGCCGCTCTGAAAAGACATCACAGCAATCCAACTTGAAATTTTTTATGTGTGAATCATTCACACAGGAAAAGATTTAACAGTATTTTAATGCAATGTGACCACACATCATCACCGCCGCCACCATTTCCCCCTGCAAGCCCTCCGCTGCTGTAAATTAGATGCATCATACATGAGAGAATCCTCGATTGTGCATATCCGCAGTGAAAATGTAATGCTTCTGTTCCCTTCATATGCTAGTCAGGACCTTAAACACTAACGTTACTACAAGACGAACAAAGGAAAATGAAATGAGAGCAGACTCGGCTGTGACGGAGTCAGTTTGAGAGATCTATCATCTGTCATTATGACGCAGTGCTGTTACCCTCTCATCCCCCACCTTCTTATCTTTAGACACTCATATCTATATGGGTGTCACACATTCTCTCCATCCTCGGGCCCCATGTGACAGCAGCTGCAGAAGAGAAGTGAGATTTGCAGAGGAAATGTGTATGTAGAGTGCATGTATATTTAAAGCCATGGGAGAGAGCAGGCGGTGAGTACACAGGTGTATTTGTGGGGGGTTGTAAATAACTGGTTGTGGTGGATTAAGACTGAACCTGCTGCAGCACCAGTGAAGAGATATGTTAAATTTACAATCCTCATTCTAAACCTGTGTTGGGTCTTAGTTATACGATGAAGCAGGATGAGGGCATTCAATCGGATTAGAATAATAACCTCATCAGGCAAGCAGGCGGACAGCATTGGCGCGACCCATGTTCTCACCTTGGAAAGGGTGACAGAGTTCCCACCACATCAGGTGACTCACCCAGAGAAAAGGAGGGCTGGTTTGGAAGCAGATCAAACCTGGCATTCACATCCATCTCAGGTGATCACGTTCCAAGTACACAGCTCTGTGTGCAGGTGTGACTGCAAAGCACCTTTTCCACTGGTTAAAAAACCCACTGGTACCCACTGACATTGGGCTTTTGTCTGCAATGGGAATGGATTCAATTGGCTTTCACTCCCGGTTCCTGACTCTGCCGTGACACAGGCTCCGATCGGCAGTGACACCCGTGTGAACGCACTAATTTGGCAAGACAGCAAGGTGAGAGAGTGCCTAAGTAGTCGGTGAAATTGTGACGTGGAACATGACGCACTGGGGACAAACACAGAAAGGCAAACTCGTCTACTGGCAGCGGGAAAGGTGTCAATTGACCTATTTTTAGCAGGTTTACCCGCATTTTAAAAACATGCGTACACCTGCTAATGTTGGTGTAAAAAAGGTACAAGATGCATTGAGGACACAATTGAGATCCGATCACTCAGACCATGACTTTGGATTTGCAGTTCTAAAAAGATAAAAAACAAGTATTATTTGAGATGATTAGTTTTGAAATAATTAAGTTACACTTGTGGGATGCAGCGCAAATAAAGGATTTCACTCCTCTGACAAGCCGGGCTGTGACCAGAGGTTCCCAAATCCTCCCATACTGCTCCCACACATCAGCAGCGGCACAATCAGACTGCCACGCAGACTGACCGCCAAAGGGCAAACCATTCATGTCACAAAAGACATTCAGGTTCTAGTTTCAGCAAACAACTCTTCCCCTTTCAGCAGTAAAAGAACTGGTGGTGGCGACAAGACGTTGCCGGGGAAAAAGCAGAGGGCACGGTCCCTGGCAACATGACAGCACTCTTGCTGTTGGGTTTACCAGCGCTCCAGTTACACAAATACCTCTTTGTTATATTTGCTCTTGAAGTGACATCTCAAGCCAAACTGGAAGGTGTGAATACAGGTATGATGCTAAATGAGCGAACCTATGGGCAGGTTTCTTTTGGCACCATGCAGGACAGAGTGGTCTACAATTTCCATTTTAAGGCGAAAAACTGAAATAATTTAATATGAGCTGCCTGTCAATATACATAAATGTTTGACCAATGGGCTGAGAGCCCTCATCACTGATGAATGCATGCCCTGGACTGAGTTTCTGTTACCATAGAAACTTGAGATTTAGGGGAACAGCTTTTTTACAGTCATAAAAACACCCACCTGCACAGAACTGCACTGAATACTGTACAGGGCATTATGAGCTGCCATATTATGACAGCAACCATAAGCAGCATCTGTCCAGTTTCCAGGTTCTACCAGGACTGAAGCTTATAGATATCAGGGTTGAGGCCTTTTTGGAGGATGAAACAGGTTGAAACTGAACTGACCCAAGGGTGATAAAAACCAGATGATCGATTTGGAGGACGCGAAAACCTTTTGGGAAATCTCAACAGCCAAAATATCTATTTCTCTCTGCAATCTCATGTCACGTCTTCTGCAGAATTTACCTAAACTATCACTGCAATTCTAAACCAACCTCATAATGTTGTCTGTGCATGAATATCCCCCAACGGGCCTGACTTCCTTACAAAGGCTGCAGTAAAGAAGTTTTGGGTTTCCCTGCAGCTAATACATGTCTGGGTTCAGGTTCCTTTCTGGAGCAGGTTGAAACGGAACTGGTGCTGCTGGTTGTGACTCAGGAAACCAGCCAACACCGGAGCTGTTTTGATTTGGAGGATGCCATCAAGTTAAGAGCCGAAAAACAGATGTCCTCTGTAATCTCACATCACATCTTACCTGAAAACAACTCAACTGGAAAAAAATTCCAAAACAGCATCGTGTGACTACTGAGCCAAAACCACCTCCTAATGGGCCCGTGTGAAATACAACATGCTGTCTAAACGCGAACCAAGTTCAATACGTGACAAATCAGCTGGATCCGGCTCATAATTCACCAACAGATGTCGCGTTAAAGAGAGAAAAAGCACTTACTGAGTGTCTGGATTGTGGAAACATCATGTCAGTCCCTTGTTTGTTGCTCTCCTTCCTAAACACGATCAACTGTGTGCCCTGTGTTTGTGATTCTTCACCTCGCGGTGCTCCTTTGTCCACAGCTAGCCCGACTTCACCAGGAGCTGGCCAGCGTTAGCCCGGCGGACTAGCTTACTCTGTAGCTAGCGACCCAGCGACCCCCGGACTAACACACCGGAATCAAAGGAACTAGACTCTAGGCGGAGGGTTAGAAGAGAAGGGCTGTGGGTGTCGTGTGGGTGATGGAGGAGAGTCGAGCGGTGTCTGTCCCCCTGTGTGGACTGTGTCCTCTCTGCTTCTTCAGCTAGTTCTTCAGACGCTGTCCGTCAGAATGATTCATCGCTGTTTTTCCGCCTCGACACGTCCGGGCTACAGTTGGCTCGGTAATGGCTTCTTCTTCTTCTTGTCGCGGCCCTTCACTCGCTCCCACTTCGCTCCGCGGCGACGAGGAGAAAGAAACGAGTCTAATTCTCAGAAATAACAAAATGTCTGCGGGTTCGTGTAAGTTGAATCCTTCGCTCCGTGCGACGCCAGCCGAGGAATCAGTGCTGCTGCTGCTTCCGCTAGGACGGCGGAAAGAAGAGCCAACAGGAAATGGAAGGAGAACTTCAGATAGAGATTTATCCCGGAGACTCTGGGCGTTGATCGGTCCTGGAGGGGCAGAGCGGGTCTGTCGGTGCTGCCGGAGCTGGAAAGTGAGTTCGATCCCCGGAGCTGGAGACAGGGGGGGGGGGCGCGACGAGCACCACGCCCCACACAGAACCATGGCGGGTAGACGAGCACGGATCTACACACCGCGGATCTACCAGCGGCTGATGTCCGGGCCGACAGCGCCTCCTCTGGACAGGTCCGCGCACTGCGGCTGGGGAGGACGGGAGCTGAGGTTCACTCCTGCTAGAGTTCAACCCGCAACCTTGAATCTGCTGAGGCTCAAAGGCACCGAGGCGACCCCACCTGTACAAACCCCCCTTTTACTGTTAGGTATTATGTAAAAGGATCAACATTAAAGTCTGCTGCAGACAGTATCATTTAGTAAGAAGCAGTAGCAGTATTACAAATAATAATAAAACATATATTTATCCATTAAAACAGAATTTCTGTAATATTTTATAGACAATTAAATTTCGGTCGCATTGTTTTTATCCTTGTTTAGCCTGAGATTCTATTGTTTTTATTTCATTATATTTATTTGCTGCTTCTACTTAGTTTTTAGATTCTTAATTTTGTTATTTGTCAGTACTTAGTTTTTTTCCTTCTCATGTTTCTCATGTTTTGGAATGACAAATCTTCTTGAATCTTAAAAACCTTTCTTTTAGGTCCTTAGGCTTATTACTTTTACCTAGGGTCGAATTCCTAATATCCCTGTGCTGCTGTAACATGCCAAATTGGGACTAATGAAGAATTATCATGTTGTCTCGTATCTTATGTCATCTCATGTTTATTCATTTTTTTCGACAGCTTACATATAAAACTACCCATTATTTCATTTTAGTTCATTCAAGAAACTCATCAATACTTTTTCAACAGTTTATCAAATGACAACGGGACACAAATGTAAAAAGTTGCTGGTATAATAACAAATTTAAAAGTTTAATTATATTTGTTTTAAATGTAATCACTGTACAATGGGTTGTTTAATCTTCTGGGTGCCAACAGGTTTGAAATTCTGCTGTACAATATTAAATTAAACTGATCTTTATGTTCTTTAATCCTCCACCAATTCATTAAAAATAGCACCTGATCGAAGTGTCTTCAGTGGCTACAGTCCAGATGAATTTATAGTGCTGGTTCCTCTTTATTGATGCTATTGGTCTGTTTTTAATATGTTGCTATGCTGCTGAAGACCTTTAACAAATTAAACATCACTAAGATGATTATGGTTTCATCCTCTCACTTTGAAAATCTATTTCGATTTTCTATTCTTACCATTTACTTTTTTTTTAAAATCCTGTCAATGCTTTTTGGACTCAACCTGGCATGATTCACCTTCATAGAAAATAAGAAAAATAATTTTAAGATTATGTTGCTTGACATTCTTCCATTTCTTATGACACTGATCCCGTCTGTGATGACAAATGTCCACATTCACATACAAGAAGGTTGGAAGTGCTACTGAGGCAAATGGCTGCCGAGTGAAAGGTAGAAAAATATGCATTGATAGTTGCCTTAGACATTACCAATGTATATGTAGTTTGGGGTGTATGTGGTGCTTTAGTTCCAACATGTAAGAAAAATTAACTGTACAGGGAAGCAATAAGAGAGTATAGGAACATATTTTATTCCAATTTAAAACATTTAAAGGAGAAGGCTATGAAAATCATTTTCATGTCTGAATGAGGTTCAGGCAACAGTGGTTGAAATGAAACATACAAAAAGAGAAATATGGCTAAAATACTGTTAATCAATAACCATTAGGACCCTTTTCATGAGGGCGTTGCATGAATACAGTATCTCACCCACCCACTCCCTCCCAAACCTGGCAAACACATGCAGTTAAAATGACATTTATCTTAAAAACAGCAGTTCATCATTAATCTTAAATATAGAATAAAATTGTCCTTTTTTTAGTTAATTAATCACATACTTAGTGTTTATTCGTTTTAAAAACTGGACCATGAAATTCACAGGCCCTCTTGATTTTCACAACATTGGCACTTGTTAAGAGTCTGGCTTTACAAAGAAAGGGGATTGGCACACTCATTGTACATAATTTACATTTGGTATACTTAAAAAAAAAGAAGAAAGAAAATAAAAATCAAACAAAAATACATTACTTTCAATTTGTACACCACTACACAAAGTTTAACTCTTAAAAAAGTCTGTCATCTTAAGTGGTCCTAAATACACGTGTTAAGGTGTGTCAACCTTACAAAAGAGAAAAAAAATATATGCAAAGATAGCTTTTAATATCACTGTATGTCCATCCCTCTAACCAGAATGGATCTCAAGCATAAGCAATAGCCATCAAAAGTGTACACACAAACATACACACCTTAGAGTACCAACAAGCGCGTTTTGAAAGGACGTCTAAGTTGCATGAATGCAGGCCCATTGCAGTGGTGCAGTTTCAGTGCCTTCGACCCAGGGAAAGAATACACAGTCCAATCAAGTAAGGGAGAAACAAACAAACAGCGGAGCGGAGAATGGCAGACATGTAAACACGCGGCATATTCACTCACTCCTTATTGTAACCACCAAAAAATATTATAATGGCCATTTCGGTACCTTCACTTGGCAAGTGTTTCAATAAATAAATTAATACTGAGGCTTAACACACAAGCTTCATTTGGAAAAGAAATATATATAAATGCACAAGTGGATGAAGAAAAGTTTTCACCACAGATCTGGGTCAAGTTATTAGAAAGGTTTAGTTTTTGATATCTCTTCTGTTGCTGATTGATTCTGCTTGGCACAGTGTTTTGTACTAGATTGTCGTACAAATTTTTCTCCAACTTGCATTCAATGCGGATAAAGCAAATACAGTACACACAAATGCAAAAGGTTTTAGTTACCTGACCCAGCTCTGCTGTGGCTCTAATCACTGGTGGTGTTTGCCATCTGACTTTTTCTGTGGTCGTCCCCGTGCCATAATAAACCAGACCAGGCATCAAGCTCACATGTTGAAAGCAAGTGAACAAATAAAGTTGTTGGGAATGCGCCTTCATTTTATCATCCTCACAGAAACGTATTCAATCCAATTTGTTTAACATTAAATCATCTACATAAGAATAAAGTGAAAGGACTCCCACAACAGATTTCAACGTGTTAAACCACAGTTCAGGGGAATCAAGTGTGATCTCAGAAAGCACAGCTAAGAATGTTAAATAGACATAACCAAATTAGCCTAAGTATCACCTCAAGTATGTCAGTTTATTCATTCATACATCAAAATACATAAGCTCTTAATTTCGAACCAAAAAAATTGTCAGCGAGTGTTTGTGACGCCTCCCCCTAAAAATCCTCGAGATAAAGCTTGGGCATAAATATACAAGACGAAGGCATCATCAAAATAATGTGCACGTTAACGTGAGGTGCAAAGTTTACTCAAGGACAAAAGAAAAGACACACATCTTTTCTATCGGAAACATTACAAGAGAATTTGAAATAACATTTTGGCAAACAATGTCAGATAAGTCCTATTTTCTAAGATGTTTAGTCCGACTCATTTATTCTGAGTCCAACACAGACGATGCCAGAGTCGAGCAGGGAAACACGACCAATGAGAAGATCAAACCAATATGCAAAACCACATAACAGAAAATATTGTAAAGCCAAGACGATCAGCACACAATCTGTGACAAGAGCAAAATAAAATGTTTAGGTGCAGGACAGTAGGGATGCTAACAATGTGCTTTTGCACCTTCGGGGAAACCCCCCCACTTCCTTTGACATTAGCCATCGTCCTCTTCTGAAAGGCAGAAAAAAAAAAGAGAGATAGCAAACAAAGAGCCAAACAGCCGCCACACTTCCCTCGGGAATGTCACATAGGCATCTGTGGACTGCTGCATTCCTCCCTCACTGAACCTGCGGCCTTCATCCTCAGTAGGATGTCAACACCCCCTCCCCCCTTTAATTAATTTCATCTTTCACTCTACTCCTTCCATAGAGTCCTTCTCATTTCTACCAAAGCTGCTAGTAGTAGCCCTTGTGATGAAAAAGTTATGAAAACTTACCTGAATTACATTGTGAAGACAAAAAATAGCCATTTATCAACTTTCAGCTTAATGGAATATTTAAACAACGATCAGGCAAGAGACACGATATGGGATTGGTACCGAGAGCCAACACGTATCCCTAAAATTACAAGCATCCTTGAACAGTAAATATTCAACCACCAAGTTTTTTGTCTGTTTAGATTTTCCTATTTGCATAAAGCATAAACCCGACATGGAAACAGTGTTTTTCTTCCATTGTCAAGCATTTCAAAACAGAACCCCAACAACTAAATATATGAAGTATCATTAGAAAGACAGAACACTTGTCCATAAAATAGTTTTGATATTTTACAGCAGTATAAAATCTCCTTCCATCTCCAAGGTTGGAAAAAAACATTGCGCTGAAACTAAGGAGGAAGTCTCATTTACTGTCAACAATACGCAGATCTGATTGATAAATTAGACAATACAAAAAAGAACCATCTACTCTCTTGCTATCGGTTACAGTTCATCAAATGTTGGCTGAATAATATGGCAAAATGGCGTTGATTACAGAGAAGAGCTGTTTAGATGAGAGACTCGTGACTGAAGCTAAACTGGCAGCGTAAAAGCTTTTAAATTTTTTATCTACAACCAACTATTGCACTGGACTAATGTGTCATCATTCACACGTTGTGCACAGGAAGATTATTCTCACCATCGAAGAGGAAACAAAGAAATAGAAATCACAGTTCTAATACATGTGTGATTCAGACAACTGCCGACATGAGAGAAATGCCACACAAAGTGAGTTGTTAAGCCGTCAACATCTGAATGATCCGACGTGAGAGAGAATTTGCACTTCATTTTGTCAAAGCCGGTTCCCAAATATGTTTCTGATAGTATCTGAACCATTTAAGGGATGAACGGGATACTGGCAATGTCATCATATTTACAGCACAAATATATGTGGTTTGAATTTGGCAACGCGATACAAAATAACATGGAAGTTGATACTCAAGAGTGTAAATACTTGGAAGTGTTTCTCAATCTTTTGTTTCATGATGTACGTTAACACTTCACAAAGAGGAGCAGTGTATAAGAACATGTGACGCTTTCGGGCAGGGTTGTGTTCACTTTGTGTAACCATCTTCAATTTCAACTTAGACATTAGTAGCAATAATATACCCAAGAAATAGCTGAAAATATTTAAAGTCGACAGAGAGCGTGTAGTCACCCCTGTCTACCCCTCACCTTAGTGTGAGCAGCACAAAAACTTTATTTACATTCAACAGAGCTCCTGTGCTCCGGTTTAGGGCAGGGTTAACAAATAGAAAAATTCAAATACACAATTAACGACCCACGGGGGAACAAAGTACCTCACTGCACCCCAGCACTGCCTGATAATATATTCCTATGGTCATAATTAGTAACCCTTGACAGGGGAGCGGAGTGCAGGGTCTGCAGCCGGACTTTCATGCCCTCATTCTGTAGTGAATAGCATGCATGGGTTAAATAAGAAGAAGAGGAGAGAGCCCTTTGTCCATGAAAGCTTGCTCTGCCCTCTACCCACGTCATACACACAAGCACTGGTGATAATGTAGTGTTAAAGAAAGAAATGTGAGCCACGCCAGGGGCCAAAAGAGGAGCAAGAGGAGCCCCGGAGTGGACCAACGACTACCCCCCCCAAACAGAGGGACATGTGGAGGGAGTGTGTATTTGAGTGTGTTTCATGTGTGTCTGTGCCGGAGGAGCAATTCATAGAATGATTAAACAGAACTGAGGAGCTACGTGAACAGAACAAGAGTAGTGTTGGTCGAGTAAAGTATAAAGCAATACTCTTCTCTTTGAGCCGCAGTGTGTTTCTAGAAGTGGACTCTGCTTAGTGTGTCTGAGTGCGTTTTAGCATGTGTGTGTGCGTGTGTTGTTGTGTATTGGGAGGGCTGCAGGTTTCTCGCTTGCTCTCACTCCATCTCTTTCTCTTTCCATTTCTCCTTCACACCAGGTTGTACTCTTTGAGGTTGAGCTGCAGGATGGTGTCTTTGACGGCTGCGAAGACGAAGCGGATGTTCTCCGTGTCAGTGGCGCAAGTGAAATGGGAGTAGATGATCTTGTCACTGTCTGGGTTCAAGTCCACAAACATCTTCAAGATGAACTCGCGACCCGCCTGGGCGTCCCGTTGAGGACCTAGGAGAAAAATAGAGTACATAATTTTAGCAGTTATCATATTTGCCTTAAGGAACCTTTATTATCTCAGAGAAGGAGGCTATTATTTTCACTCTTGTCTGTTTATCAGCAGGATTACACAAAAACTACAGAGTGGATCCTTAGTGAAAGGATAAAACGTGGTCCAAGAGAGACTCATCTGGCTTCAGCAAAACTGACAATTTTGAGATCGATCAACACAAAAGGAGTGGATCCAGGAAGTTCCTTTTTCACCTTTTTCCCCAGGGAATAATACATACATTTTATAAGGGAAAAATCATGTATACTTAGTAGATGGATATCTACGACTTATAATTTAAACACTATTTATTGTTTATTTACTTCTTCTTCTTTGTTTGGTTTATTGGCAGGTAGCAACCATGTGCCAACCAACGTCAAGGTGCACTGCAGACGGCTACTGGTTTCCTTATTGTTTATTTATTAGTGACATGTGCCAATTATAGACACAACTGTGATTGTGTGTGGGGGGGGGGGGTATTAGGATGAGTAGGCATTTTATAGGGTCATAAGCCAAAAACTCAGCACACTTAAAGCTGAATGTCAGGTTGTGTTGTAGTACAGCGTAGTAACCACAAGGTGTCAGCCTACAATCAAAGATAAGGGTCATATAGTTTTAGCTTGAGAGATTGAAAAGTAAATTCAACCCTTGTGAGCAGATGTTGACACTGAAAGTTGGAACGCGGCCAGTATCAGTGTTATGACAGAAACCAGAATGTTTGATGGTCGTAAAAGTTGAGCTCTGTTAAAAGGCTTCGTCTGGAAACAGACAAAAACTACTCAGAGCCAGAGTTTGACCCGTTACTAAACCCATCGCCTTCATAATTAATGAAATAAAACCTGGAAGTGAATTCACCACTGAGGAATATGGTCCAACAATATACATCCTTTACAGGACAGGCAGCTCATATGTACTTTATAATGCCAAGAGGTAAAAAAAGCTAATATTGACAAAGGATAATACCGTCAAACTCTGGGAAGTAGTCAACCAGGTGAGAGTACATGATCTTCTCCTCCAGCAGGTCTTTCTTGTTGAGGAAGAGGATGACTGAGGAGTTTTGGAACCAGGGATATGTGATGATGGTCCTGAACAGAGCTTTACTCTCCTCCATACGATTCTGACAGAGATGAGCAGAGGAGAAGAAACGACGTCAGGTAACATTCAGTATCCACGACTTTTCAACAGCTGCTCGAGTCAATCTTCATTGTGAATGCAATGATTACACAGAGGCCTCATATTCTGCAATTTAAAATATTAACATAAGATATTTTCTAAAAATTCTCAAACTCAATTAGAAGCCACAGCACTGACACGTCTTTTGTGTCTTATTTAAGCTTTTTCTTTAGCTCTGTGATTGATGGAGATGGATGGACTTGTGCTGTGCAGCTGGAAGAAGTACACTGAACAGTAACAGATGAGAAACAGTTGGAAGCACTCAAGGTTGTTAAAACAATGCAGAGAATGACATGAGACTTTTCCTGTTATGTTAACTGATCCAGACGTGTCCCTAATGTAAGACCTGTCCCTCAAAATAAAACTGTCTAGCAAACATAAGAAGTGAAAAAAGCTGCTCATGTAAACCACTTAAATCTGAGCGTGACTCTTCCTCCTCTTTCTGATTTTAACTCCTGCGGTTCAGTCTTGGCGACTTGTAACATGATCCTGGCCAGACTTGACCAGATGTTTGAAAACAATCTCATCAGGCTCTCACTGGTCAAAGTCTCGGTCTTGGGCGTGTCAGCAAGTCGGGATAATCCCAGTGGACTGTGTTGCCTGAACAGTGCCAAGCCTCATCTCAGCTGTCACCAGTTCAGAAATACAGTGGAATAATGGCATGGAATATGTTCTAGTGTGAAGTGAAACCTGTGATCGTACACACAAGCATGGAAACTAAAACTACTACAGCTGAAAACAACTAGAGATACTGCACGATTGCACGGCTCCAACAACCAGTTGACCACTGGAAACCAATCAGTTCATCTTTTAGTTCAAGTGAATGTTTGTAACACATTTGAAGACATTCACTCATGCTGATCTAAAAACAACCATATTTTATGAGTCCACTATGACCTTGACCTTTGGGCACTAAAGACCAAGTGAATGTGTTTTTATTTGTTTTGTTCATTTTGTTATTATTCTTTATAGTAGAATATAGAAGAACGGGTTTGTAGTCAGCAGAGGCTGTTCAAGTGCCAATCTTTCCACTCACTTCAGTTTTAAATCGTTTTTTGGTGCTATAAAAATGTGGTGAAACGTCATGATTGACAGCTAAGGCTGAGACAGCTGAACTGTGCTCTCATGCCCAACAGGACAGCATCTATTAACCATCAAACTCTGTAACTCTGTAACAGATAATTGCAGTCACTACTGACCCAAAAATAATCTGTGGAAACCAAAGAGAACTTTAATCACTGGGGTCTTCTCCATATTCCAAAGTTACATTGATTCAGTTTCTATCTAATGGAATTGTTTGGATTATTTATTTGTTGAGGTGTCCATGACACAGGATGTGCACATGATATGTTCTTAGTCCAAAAAGTAATAACAAATGTCCCCATTGTGGCACTAATGAAGGCTTATTCTATTTTAAACCATTATTGCCGAATCCAATGATTCACTCTCTCTCAAAATAATGGAACTTTAGATGCAGGGTAGATGTTGTCATTTGATTCATAATTCCGAGACAAAACTATCAAAGATGGAAAAGGCATTCTGATCACTACATACCACCAAAAAGCATCATATATAATGCAACTTTGAATGAATCTAGTTTCCTTGGACAATTAACTGAACATCCAGTTTCAGCTGTATGACATTCAACAGGCAGTTCGAGAGGGTAAAGGAGTTATGTTTAAAGTTATGGAAGCTAAATCATTTCAATCTACAGTGTAAACCTCTTGTGTTGAAATACACAACTAGCGCCGATTGTATGAATTGGTTGCTTCAAAATGTTTTGTGTGTGGAATAAAAATGTTTCTGTGTCTCACCTCGTTGTCAGACTCGACCAGGACCTGGTCATACTCGCTGAGCGCCACCAGGAACATGATGGAGGTGACATTCTCAAAGCAGTGGATCCACTTCCTCCTCTCTGACCTCTGACCCCCCACATCCACCATCCTGATAGGAGCATGGTGGGATGAGATGGAGGGCCACCAAAAAAAACGGCAGAGGGAATAACATGAAAGACAAGATATTAGAATTAGCACAATGATTTTTAGTTGTCAAACGATAAGGTGAGCATGCTTTATGATGAACATTGCAAAGATTTAACTTCGTCAAATCTTGGGAACACCCATGGATAAGAAATCCAACTTGAACAACAGATTTACGTACCCCGGAATCTGAATTAAACATGAAATTGTTCATATTTAATTCAAATTTTGTTCTTGGCAACAAAGCCATGAGAAAGGAAACCCTGAAGTAATTCAGCCAAGGACAAGCCAAGAATCTGGGTCACTTCAGGACAGGAGTACGATTTTCCAGTAGAAAATCCATCAGTGCAAAGAGGCATTAATCTTGCAGATGTTGGGCCAAAATGTTCACTTGGTTACACTAAGGTTTGTATTCAGTTGTGGCCGAGTGATACGTTTCAAGTATAGTCTGACAGACAAAAGACTACTTGAACATAATATCTAATGAGTCTAGTGCAGTCAAGTCAAACACTCTTTTCGCACTGAGAATAGAAAAAGAAGAGAAAGAAGAATCTGCATCAAGAAACAGAGTAAACGTTCCCTTAGGTGAATCTAAATAACCACAAGAAAGTAAATGTGTTCAAACAATGCCATCATCTTACTTCTCTCCAGAGAAAATGCTGGAGAGTCCATGCAGGAGATGGAAAGTAAATCTGCTAAATATTACCCTGTTTAAAAGAGTGAGGGATACGAGAGGATCAATAGATAAAATGTAGGAGGCAAAAAGAAAAAAAGGAATCCTTAGAGGAAAAGAAATATGAGAGGAAATGGCACATAAAAGAATTGAGAAATCAGGGAGGACACATAGAAAGAATGTGAGAAAATGAAAACAAGGGCTTGGAAGTCTCGATATATGGGTGTTGATTCTGGGAAAGGAAACCTGGATCGACTCATGGCCAATTCTGTTTCAAACGTTGATCTTCAAAGTTTCATCTTTGAATAACAGAAATTGAGTCAATTAATTAAATGAAATCAGAATGAAGACCTAATTCTGTGGCATAAGAATTGAAGAGGAGTCAGTTTGTTTGATACGTCCCTTGAAACTAATTAAACTGCTACAGTCCAGTTTAAGTCTCCGTTCTACAGACAATTCGACTAACTACTCCGTGTCATTGTAGAGCTACAGAGTGAAAATGTGATCACACATCACAAAGGTAGAACTCAGTCAATGAGTCGCCCAGAGGAAGGGAGGGCATTGATAAATGGAGCCCTGGAGAAGAAGAGCCGGCCTAAATTAAAACTCCTTCACATCAGACGACCTCCTTTTTTTCCTCCAGCAAGGATGAGTGACCTACTTAGTACGATAAGCTCTCCTATGTTGGATTAGCCAAGTAAAATGACATTTTCTGTGACTTCAAAAGCCAATTAAAAGAGAAGGAAGCACGCCTAATGGAGATGTTAGTCTATGAAAGGCTTCCTTGTTGTGGCTACTGCCCCGACAGCTGCAAGCACAAGCAGATTAATTCCACATGTGCTCGTTACTATCCACATGCTGGGCTGAGCGACTGCGCTCCATGTTTAATTACAAGTACACGACAACAAGCACTTGTGATTCACTAAAATAGGAAAGTACAAAAATAAAGTTCTTCTCAATAAAGCCTGACACCTCACATTCATCTCCACTTCACTTTTGTATTTTTTGGTCTCTCAACATAAAATTGATGTAATTGACAGCGTACAGTGATTCACCATCAGCAGCACCGTCCAGCAGAGCCCACTGGCCGACTGCACCAGTGCTGCTGGGAACCTCTTCAGCACGTCATTGCAAGCAGAGTTATTTTGAGCCTTGCCAAGCGTAGGAGCGGGCTGACATGATGGCATCCTATTGATTTGCACTCTTCTGTAAACACTCTTTTTCCCTGGATCTCTATCTCTGTATGTTCTCTCTTTTTTAACAAAAGGAGGAGGAAGGGAAGCTGCTCCGCGTATTGATGGCAGGTTGTATGATAGCCTCTATGGCAAGTCCTGACGACACTGGGAATGTCATGGTAAAATACTGCCGTTTATAGTGAGTGAGGCTTGGGAGTGTTTATAAAACATCAATTGTTGGGAATGTTTTTAATCATGCAAAAATACTAGAGCTGCAACAAAAGCAGTCCAAATCCCAAAGATAATCTATCACATAAGATATAAACAAAAAGGGATTGTTACACTGGGGCTGTAACTCTGCAAATGTTTGCTTGAAATTTCGGTTTTAGAATTGCTTTAAGTTATAATTCTGAAGTTTCTTTTTGGATTCTACTCCCTGCCTATGCATAATGGATTCATAGGATACGATGCATGCAACAATGACCTCGCTGTTAACTCTGTTCAGAGCTGTTTGAAATTACTATTAATGCAAATGTAATATTATACTGCTATAGCGTCACATTAAAAGCATGCAACTGGTTTAAAAGTAGGATGGCTTTACTGTGAAGAGGATTCACACGTATTTAAACAAAATTCAATGGCAATTTTTCGGGATCTTTGTTTTCAGGGGGCTGGTTATTAATTCTTGCCCGTAGAGGAACACGAAACGGCAGCCACAGTGAGCTGTGTGATGAAAAACTGCAGGCGACAGGCTGCACACCTCCATCTTCTCAGAAATGTAGCAAACGTGTGGAAAACTCACTACGCTGTGCACAGCATGATATCAGATTGTCGTCGCAGTTCTTTATTAACACACCAAATCCTGCTACACCAGACGCTCTGTTGTATTTCTGTCCAAGCAGCTGCTCGGAGAGTGTATAGCGCTAGAACTACACCACACAAGTTGTTCCCATAGTGACCACGTGTCGCAAAATCACCCAGAACTGAAACTTTTAACATTTATGCCTTAAGGTTAATCAATCATAAGATAATTAGATTTTCAGTCAATAAACCTGAATTAGTTGATTACTAATCAACTAACTTCAGCAGAATCTACTGCAACACACTAAACAAGTTATTAATAAGAGAATAAATTAGAGACATATGCAGACATTGGGTTTAAATGTACAAACGGGGACATGAAACATATTGTAGTACACACAGACATGTTGAGTCAAACTGTAGCCGGCAGTTGGGATTTTAAAATGATTAAAAAACACTAGTAGGGTACAAAACTGGGGTTAGTAAAGTAGTGTAGTTCTTCTTCTACCTGAAAATGATGCTTTGCAAGTCGAAAGGGTATTCTATGATCCCAGTGGTTGGGATTCGAACCCTAAGCACGTCTTGTTGGGTTGGTAGATAGAATGGTTCAGCAATACGATCCAGATCACTTAGATAGCTAAAGACAGGTAGGAAAACAAAAGAGGGAGGAAAGAGAAAGTGAAGCATAACAGCAGATACCGCACACCCCCTCCAAAAGCAAGTGGAACAGTCAAGAGGTAACCAAAGGGGAGAAAAAAAAACCATTCCCAAGAGTTATGAGGGGTATAGGTGACAATTCTTACCACCACCCCGCAAATTCTCTATTACAAATTTTGCTCCATCCGTGATGGCAGCTCCCCAAGACAAAGCCAATCCTCTGCTTTCTCTCATAGTGCAGGTTTGTAAGTTTAAAGGAAGCAGGAACTATAACTTGACTCCAAACTGACAATTCAGCTCAGAGGCCAACTGTGACCCCCTTTTCGAACACACAAGATTAGGGTCTTTCTGGTGAGTCTGGAGGCCAGTCTTAGAGAGCGCACCATCAGGGATGTGCAACAGTGCTGAGCCCTGCTGTGCAACACAGGGTAGATGTGGATAGCGGCATCGGCGGTTTCCAACTGACTGGCAACAGGCAGCGAGCCAACCAGTGATCGGCAGCACTTGACACCAGTACCTGAAGATAACAGTCTCCAGGTCAAATGGGTACTCGATGATGCCAGTGGTGGGCACTCGGACCCGCAGCACGTCCTGCTGAGTGGGCACAAACCCCGGTGTTGCTATTCGCTCTAAATCACTAAGGTAACTGTGGAGGTGGAGGGAACATATGACAGAGATGCACATACAGACAAACCAACAGTCTCAACAATACAAGGCCACATGCACATTCAAGTTCAGACACACAAATTCCTTTCTGTAAAAAATGTATGAATTTAGCCAGCAGCAGCTCATTAAAATACCATACTACTATGCATAAGCTTGAAGTCAGAATAGATGAATGTTGGTTGTAATTAGCTCTGATATTATTACCAGTCATTTATAAACCTACTAAGACTTCTTCCTTTTCCCCGACTTCCCATCTGCCTGATCCCTCTTCACTTCATCTGCTCGAGTGTTACCCTTAAAAACCTCTTAAAAAAGCCTGCTACACAGAAAGTAAATAATCAGACGTACTATTTGGTTGAATCGGAGAGCTGGTACTCTCTCCTGCGATCATAGGACTCCTGGATGCCAGGGTCGGCCCACAGCATCTTTATCGCACCGATGTACGGCTGATCGAATGATGACACCTTTTCCACGTCCACCTCACGCACCAGCAGGGCATTATTCTAAAAAGGAAAGCAACAGGCGAAGAGACAATCTTTCAAAAGAAGCATTTGGATTCAGTACTTTCAGATTTAACGAAAAAATGTAATTAATTTGTAATATTCCAAAAAGTGCACAAGACAGGCAATTTCTTTACAATATTATAAAAATAAAAGGCAGTATAATTTATTTAGGCAGTAAAACATGTTCAATAAAATGCACATCACTACTTTTAAAATGTCCTTTTTTATTCAAATATGGTGTAATTTATCAGTGGCCACTGTTAACTGGAGAATGACAGCTCGATTCACTTTACATCTTATTTTAATAGCAGGTTTATGATCTATTTAAATATGTTTTGCATGAGATTAACTGAACAAACGGGCGTTGGACTAGTATCGACAACTGCAGCCAAACATTTCATAGGAGACCGACTAAGAAACCAAACCAAGACATGTGCCTGGGTTTTTTGGATGAAGTCTTTAATGTCCATGACACCAAACTTTTCACTGTTCACCAGTGACAATTCAAGGATAAGAGTCTGGTGAATGGGTGAAACGTAAATTAAACATGCAGGTTAGAGCTGATTGATCCAACCAACCCGGTCGTTTGGTTGGTTGGTCATCCGCTGAACCTCTGCTCCCATATTACATCACACAACAATATTACATCACACAACAATATCTTAATCCCAGCACTTGACAGTACGCACCTTATTCTGTTCATACTTGAACGGGATCTTAAGGGTCTCGGTTGCGCGGATCATGGCCTGCATGGAGGTGAAGATGTTCTGGTACACCAGTTTGGTGAAGCCCTTCTTGTCCTCGTCTGTGTAGCCTGACCCATGGATTATTCTCATCTGCTTGATGAAAGTGCTCTTGCCGCTCTCTCCAGTACCTGAGGAGGAGGACAAGAAGAGACAGGAGGTTAGCCGGCAAATGACAACAGGTCAGAAGTGGATATGCCACATTGCCGACAGTGTGAAAAGTTTTCTTCCCACTTTAGCACAAAGTTATAGTCACTAACAATGTTATAAAAGCGCAGTAAAAACTTATATGAGGTGTGGTGAGAACTGTTGTGTGCAGATAAATTGGTAAAACGTAGAATATGATGTGAAACTATGAATGAGTATGAGTAATCAAATGATGAAGTATGCTTAAGAAAAAACATCACACCACAATTGCATATGACAATGACAAGTTGTAACCAACCCCCTCATGAATCAATTAAAAATACAATCAACAGTATAATGAAGTCATAAAGTATTTCTGCTGCTCACTTAAGCAAAATTTGTAGTGGAATAAACAGACCTGAAACGTGACACGAAAGAAGCACACGCCTTCTCATGCAAACGTTGGGACAAACTAACTAGATGGGGTAATGTGCACACTTCTACGCCAACTCTGACCAATGCGTGCAAACATTTTGGAGATGGAAAAATGACGATGCAGCGTGAGGTGGTGAACTGAAGCCAGGGCGTTATTTGTGCATTGCAACATAACTGTTCCATAAGACCCTTAAATTAAAACAATATAAAAAAAAATACTAACAGATAATTACAAACAGTTTCCATTAAACAGCAGAGTAGCACAGCAGTCATTAATCGTTTAAAAAACAAATCTTCTAACTCTGTGCGTGAATCATCAAGTCCAACTTTAGTTTTCATTTACAGACGGGGGGTTGATACAAAACAAGTTTCCTCACATTCTGACAGTGTTAAGCAATCATTTGAATTTTATATATTTTTATGTACCTTTTTGCGTACGCCATTTTGGCTTTTTGTGCGCACATACATTTTTAGTACGAATCCTACGCACTGTTTTATAAATGAGGCCGCTGATCTGTCCACTTACACCCTGCTCATGACAAAGTAGACTGTGAAAGAATCTGCATCATCATGACCCCAAAGAACTCAACCACAGTCTGTTTTAAACCAACAAAGGCTGCTCAGCTGAACTGGTCATTATTTCCCCTCCCCCTCCGCCCTGTGGAGCATGTTTTAAGGTTTTCATTCGAATCGCAATGTTTTTGTCATTAAATGTTCTTATTGTCCTTGGACAACCTATTCGTTATCTTTGTTCATTATGCCCGTCGTTTTTTCTTTTGAAGGACATTACAATTTGTTGTATTGATTATGCCCAATGTTCTACGGCTCTGATCATGTTTGCCTCGTTTTTCCTGCTTCAAAAATCACGCCTTTCACCCATGGCCAGATCTTCATGATGGTCTGGTCAAGGATCTGTATTATGAAGCTATGATCAACATGCACAGGACATATTTTCATTACCTTGCATCAGGAAACCCACCCCTGTCCATTCTGGATAACCTGGACTACAAATACCAGAAAAATTGCTAAAATTCATAACTCTCATCTTTATCTTACGCCCAAATGTCATCCCACTGGCGCACTTCGAGACAGAATGGTCTGAACACTTAGAGTTTTGATGATGAAGCAATGTGGAAGTTGCATAACTCTATGTAATCTACTCGAGATATGAATGTAGACTTAACTCTGGGCCTAATTTTTGTCAAGCCCTTATCCTAAAAGTCTCTTGGATCTTGTGAGGCAAGTTGTGCCACTGCAGTGTTTAGGGCAGTGGTAACCACAGAGGCCTGACAGTGTGGGTGAGTGGAGCGGCTCAAAGGGCTCCATGGCTCACCTCAGCCCAACACAGAGAACAGTAAACTGATTTTACTCCTCCAATATTGTGTCGCAGTGACAAAGCATATGCACAAGTGCATAAATGCAGAAAGACCAAGTCATAGGGGAGGAAAATTGCTTGCACAAGCTGCGCACACTCTTTTACAACCCAGTCTCCATTTCAATTCTCCCAATACTAAAGTCATAGTCACTGCAGTTTCAGCTACACTTGACATTGCGCAGTTTGATGAAAAAAAATTACTTAATAAAATATGAGAGCCGCTTACTTTCAATGTTTGGTATTTTTACAGATAATTCAAAGTTGCTTTTAATCCACAAGGATGAAAATAAAAAATGTGGGCCTCTTGATGACGTGTCAAACATGCTACAGGCTCAAACTGAAAAAACAAAAGATACGCTGTTATATATAGGCTAGACTGGACCTACGGTATAAATTCGGCGCAGAAGCATGTATTAGGCTCAAGGCACAGCAGTGATTTTTGCTAATATCAGGAAGCAGCTGTGCTTCTCTACCCAAATAAAGATGTTTTGAGCAATTAATTGAGTTTCTTCACTCAAAGCCACAACCGTCACCCTGGTGGGAGCATTAGACAAAAAGTAAGAAAGTTCAAATTCATCATCCAAGGATAATGACTGATGGTACAATATTTGTACATTTAATAGTTGTCAACAACTCTGGACAGAATTAGTGGAACAAGCCAGTGGCTCTACTGACAATGTCATTTGTAGTTGCATCTTCAGACAAACAATAGATTTAAAAGTGAAAGTAAAATTGTACACGTGGCAATGGGAATATCAATACAAATTGGGAACAAAGGAAATATACAAACAAAACAACGCTTGTGACACTGATAATATTTACAGCGGCATTGTTTAAGCAGAAGTGTAGATCTGCCCTCTAACCAGACAGGATCTTTCACTGCGGAAAGCAGGTCAAGCAACAGTGGACTTTCCCCTTCAGACAAAGTATGTCTTTGAGTGGGACATGAATAGCAGTTGTCAAGAAACCGCACTGGAGTTCACTTTCTCATTGACTAAAGAGCTAGAACAGAGGGGATGTGAGTGATTGAGTAAGAAAGAACAGAAAAATACTATTATATATATATAGTCAACCAAAAAAAAGGTTATATAATTTTTTGGTCCCATCAACCACACCTAGTGTGTATTCATGTATAACTAAATTTCACATTCATGCAATAAAAAGGAGAGTGGCAGGTCTTGCAGGCATGATCAGCTTAATTCAACAGAACCCATTGTTTTGCCTAACAGGAAAACCCAGCAGAAGCATTTCTCACGGACAAGCTACTGTACATTCACTAGAGCTTCTCCTGAGGGGTAATGCTAGTTCCCATGGCAACTCCTGTTCTAGTCTCATAAATACATGGCAGAAAACACCAGCTGATAGGCCCAGTTGATAGGCTTCAGTACGTCTCCACAGAGCCCAGCCAAACATGCAACTTTTAATACCATAACGTCCTCAACCACAATTCTCCTCTCAGGCCCTGGGAATTGATAAGTTATGGAGGCAAACAAAAAGGAGGATTTGATACTCACTAACATATTATTCTCCTCTGCATATTGAGAACAAATTTGAACCTGAATTTCTGTACCCTGAAAGAATAAATACTGAAAAAGTTCTTGAAATTGCATGGGGTCAACTTCCAAAAAGTGCTACCCAATATCATATTTCAATAGCCACTTTATGAATTAAAAAAACACATCGTCATACCAGTAATGCTCATCTTTGTTTTTCAGAAAAAGCAAGCAAGAGAGGTGCTCCTCTGAAGGCAATCTGATTCATGATTCATTAAAAAGCATATACTGTACATATGACTACAAAAAGTAGCCTAATACTAATGCAATACTAAACCCACATGTTTGTACAATCACAACCAGAGCTGTTAAATTAGAAGCTTTAAAATATTACAGCACTGAGAACGAACACAGGCTTAGAGACCTTGAGCCATTTCAAAATCCCCAACACAGCAAAGCCTGGAGGGGGCAGAGTGAGAAGAAGCCCAATAATCACACAGCTGTGACCGTTAAACGAAGCAGAACCATGTCACTCTGCCCACATCGTGCACCGACCAGGGAATTAGTCATTCTGCTAAATAACCATTAACCCACCAAAAACAGGAGAATAGTTGAAACAGATCTGTTTCGACGAGTCGGGAAAGCTGGAGGCCACAGCAGACATTTCTGCTAAGGTTTACATGAAGAGTAATGACTTGAGGCAGAGTTTGGCAAAAGTGTGACTGAGTGGAGGAGAGGGGCGCTCTGAGTAAATGATTCTTTAAAACTTCCCCAAGCACATCAAACAGGAAGCTATGTCCGCTTGTGCTCAGTGTTGGGAAAGGCTTGTTGAAGGCCTGTATGACTGTACTGTAGTGAATGACTGAATGACTGTCTAGAGACCTGTGTCGCCTGCAGCAACTTTTCCAAGAAGTTTTTTACGAAGCTACTCTGTAACTTGACTGCCACAGTCTAGTTCTGGGTTAAGTCTGTTTCTGCAAACTAAAGAGGTCCGTGCTACATAGAGCTGCAGCCATCGATCAATCTTATGATATTTTTTTCAATTAATCGATTATATTAAGTTTGCACTGCCAGGCGTGTGTAAATTCAAGTTTAGCAGTCAATCCAAAAAACTATCTTAGGGTAAAATCTGAGCAATTTGAGTAACACTGAAACTTTACACTAAACTTTTTTTTAACAGGAATAATTCATCTCTGAGTAACAAACACACCCAAGCACATAATCCCTTCCCCCACTCTTCTCTCCTCCCTCCCTACTCCCTCTTCCTCCCTTTCTTGCCCGTGCATAGCGGTTGTGCTACTGTGATAAGCCATTTCTGATTTGCAGAGCTTACAGAGCACCATGTTGTACGGTCTCTGACTAAAAACTCCCACACTTTAGATCAGGGGTACTCAATTAAAATTCAAAGAAGTCCAGTTAGAGAGAATTTCCTCAAGCAAAAGTCCAAAACATCATAATGTCTAACGTATGTTATGATTCAGTGCCATATATGTTAAAGTAGCCTAGTAGTTGTATCAGTGTCTGTATGAAGTCAACAACTGACAGCATTAGTTAAATGTCCAACACAAGTATAAAAATTACCCATCTGGGTAAAATTCGGTTGAACCCTGGTAACCGAGAAGGCTAGAGTCTAGGGCTTGGCAATAAAACAACGTGATAATATCACGATATAACTTTTCGTCGATAAAAATTCAAGACATGGTTGATAGAATGTTGATAGAACTCATTCCACACGTCAGGTCAGGTTAGGATCATGCTAATGTTTTTGGCTCATTTATATAGTCTGCCTTGTTCATTCTATTAGAACTTTTTCCACAGCTGAATAATTATAACAACGCTCATTAAAGGTCCGGTTGTCCTGTATGTGTCAGAGTCTCTGTTGGAGTCTTCTTCCTCCTCACTTCTCCTCCTCTGACCAGTGCTCACTTTACACTTTACCAATAAACACCATCACAAGTTATTAGGCCACGTACAGGACTGATGTTTACTTTGTTGTTGTTTTTATCAGCTCTAGAGTTTATGAGACATGTTTAAACCTGCTACACAACAAAAGATGTAACATGATGTACAAAGTGAGGACATCAGGGTTAAAGTGACCAGAACGATATGGAGACACCATCGACTTAATAACTAAATACATGTGATTATCAGATTGTGTGTGAGGGGGGACATAGACGAGCAGACAGACACACACATGCGTCACGCGCTCCTGCAGACAGAAGCTCTTTCCGCAGACTATGACGCTATGCTGTGTTTTGACTTCATTGTTGCGACGCCACAATTTTCTTGGAACATGAATATGAATTTAGCAGGTTATTTTAAAGAACAGTTCTACGTGTGAGTGATTAGAAAACATCAGAGGAGCAGAGTCACTTGTTGGTGTCATGATAATATATATATATGTTCTAATATAGATCTATAATCTATATCGACTGAAATTATCGTGATATCATTTTTATATGCATACCCTGTCAAAGCATCTACAATTATCGTACCAACTCATTTATTCAGAACATTCCTTTAAGTTGCCATCAGGCTGCAAGTTTGATTCAATGCAAGCATGTATGAAGGAGAACCCTGACTACAACCTGGTGTGTTTTGCCTTCATGGTGCTTTCAAGAAACCTTAACAGCTGGTTTCTTTACTACGGACACAAACGCACCTTAATTGCACTAAGAAAAAAAGCCAATGGGAATCCATTATCTAGCTAATTTGCCTAGTCTTTGTGGTTCTTGAAAAGTGGTAGAAAAACAAATGTACATAGGAAACTTTTAGATCCTGGGGCTACTTCCTGCATGTTCCAGACTTAGTTCCTGAAACGATTTCATTGAAAGTCTCACTGACATTTGCATTTGCGGAGAAAAAAAACCTATTTGCTAACTTTACTGTCTGAGGGAGCTGGGTGGCTGATAATAGCTTTACTGGATTAGCATGTTGGCAGATGCTACGGTATATGGCTGCTATGGAGACAGGAACTCTTGTTTGCTTAAAAACGTGTTTGTGTGTTGATGAGGAATAAAATGTCTTTCTTATGAATTTGCAAAGTCACTGCTCCCTGTCTCAGCCCCCCACAAACCCTCCTCCCACCCATTGTATTTATATATACAGTATATAGATATGGACTAGAGCACAAGGAACATAGGGTAATTGGTGATGGGTGGATTTAAGGAACCTTCAGCAGGAATGAATGACAGAAAAGTCCTGAAAACACACAGACCAATGAGAAAATCATCTCATGTGATAATACTCAGCTTATCAAATCTGTGAGTTCTAATGAGCAGTCTAAAGAGTCGATAGGCATAACTGAGAAGAAAGAATAGACAATGATACAGTAAGTGAGTCAGAGGAAAAGTAAGAAAAGTAACATCACATTGTGAGCTCCAAAAAGAGCACAAAAGTGAGAATTAGTTCAAATAAAGCCCTTTTATGAAAATGCCAATTTTTATAATTATAATAATTTTATAATCCCTCCAGTTCAATATGAAAACTCTAAATAAATACTATTAAAATACTGTTTCATTATTCTTTCTTTGATTTGAAAGTCAGTTGTTGACTACACACAGAAGTGGATACATTAAACTGTAACCTTGACCTTTGACCTCCAGGCACCAATATCAAATCAGTTCATCTTTGAATCCAAGTCAATGTTTGTACCAAATATGAAGAAATACCGACAGGTTGTTCTTATAATATCACGTTCAAGAAAAACAAACATACTTTGTGAGGCCACCGTGACCTTAGGTTAACAAAATCAAATCATAAATCCTTGAGGCCTAGTCAGTATTTGTGCTTGATGTGAAAGGATTCCTTCACACTGTTCCAGAGAAATCACATTCACAAGGTAAAAAATAGGCTTTGTGACGCCACATGACCTCACCATTTTATCTTTGAACATCAAATTCTGATCAGTACATCCTTGAGTCCACGTGAATGTGTGCCACATTTGAAGAAATTCCATGGAGGCATTCTTGAGATATGGTGTTCATGAGAATGGGATGGACAGACATTTGTACGTACGGACCAACAAACTGAAAACGTAGTACCTCTGGCCACTGGCTGTCGCAGTAGCAGAGACATAAACATGGGCTCTGGCAAGGCACACCAAAGACCCTTGTTATTGGTTTGTCTTCAAACAGTGGAGGACCGTTGCACTGCTCTTGCCTGAAAAGCCAAATCTGTCTCTTATCCACGCTCTTTCACTAATTCCTCTTATAACCCCAGTAAGTTCTGAAAAATATTCAATTCTTCTTCAAAGAATTAATCTGTTGTAAAAAATACTTGAGGCAATTAATGAATAGTTAAAATAATGTTATCAAAGCATTCCATTGTAACTTCGTTTTAGTCCGGCTTCTACAACAGAACATTAGACGTAAAAAAATACGTAAATAAAAATACAGAGTGAAGGGAAAGGAGTAATATTCTAAGAAAAATAAAACTCCAAGATTGAAGTTGTAAATATATGTAACAAAACTCCTGTT